>NC_057804.1:146599472-146865765 GCF_018294505.1 Triticum aestivum
TTAATATTTTCTTGATTCTTTTTAGTTCATTCTTTTTAACAAATAAATTCTTTGATAATTTTAGTTAATATTATTTTCATTCTTTTAGTTGATTCTTTTTAGTTCATTCTTTTTAGTTCATTCTTTTTAGTTAATGTTTTAGTTGATTCTTTTTAGTTCATTCTTTTTGCTATTAGTTCATTCTTTGGGCTAAATGACCCTGAAATTGAAAAGCACTACAAATGAACTCCGAAAAGGTTGAAAGTTGGCATGGTATCATCATTTCACCCACATAGAATGTGCTAAAAAGTTGAGAGGGTTACGACAAAAGCTAGATGCACTTTGTGTACAAAATGGACAATCTCTTTCAAAGTATCAGGGTTTCGGACGAAAACTCATATGTTACAAAGGGCACTAAAAAATACACTTCCGTGATGATACATGTTTGTCACAGTAGGTCATGTTTTCCGTCATGCATGTACATCCAAGACGATTTTATGATAGAATCAAGATAGTCATACATGTGTTGTCGTAGAAGTGTTCCATGACATTACCAAAATTATTATCATGGAAGTGTCCACTTCCATGATGATAAATGGCGCGTCATGGAAGTTCTTTCATCAAGGGTAACTGACATGTGGCATCCATCGTAATGGGTCGCCATTAAGCTATCGGGTCCGGTTTTGGATCCGATAACCCGTTAACAGCCCGAACCAATGGGGATTTTCCACGTGTAAAATTCTCAATGGCCATAGGAACCACATGTCGTCTCACCGTCAGACAGATGTCATCCACTCATTGGAGAGGAGGCACCTATGATACGTCGACACGTGGAATGGCCCAACAGAGGCCCATTCCGGTGAAAAGGCCGACCCATTTGACTTGGTTAAAAGGTAGCGGGCCGGTCCATGGAAAGACTGTTAACGGTGTGTTCGTATATAGCCCATTTACGGCCCGCTAACTCAAGGCCCATTACGGTCTCTCTGAATTTTGCCCAGTAGCGTCATCTGGGCGTTCCAATATGATTCCAGCCTGTTGTAACTTTCGGCCCATGTATGGCCCATGACGTCTTTTGGCCCACAGGAGGCCCTTTGTAACTCTAGGCCCATTAAAGGCCCGAGATGAAACTGGCGCATAATGAACAATGTATCGCTTTATACCCATTAACGGCCCATTATTCCGTTGGCTGTTTCCAGCCCGTGTTAACTTCCGACCTTCTAAGGGCCCATTTATGCTTGGGCTGATTCCCAGAATTCGATTACTTACAGTCCGTTACTGGCATGTTGCGCTTGTGGGCCAAATTCAGCCTATGGTTACAGTCGGCTTGTTTGTGGCCCGTTAACCCATTGGGTTGTTTCCTTAGCGTCATCAAATACTGATTATTAACGGCCCGTTATGGTCGGGCCATAAAACAGACGATTTCCACTCTAGCCCGTTTACGGCCCATTTTGCGGACCATTATTGGTCCACGAGTAGTACGGCCCATGTTTGGTGAAACAATTATACGGCCCGTAGAAGGCCCATAGATCCTACGGCCCGTAGGAGGCCCATGGATACTATGGCCCATAGAAGGCCCATGGATCCTACGGCTCGTAGAAGGCCCGTGGATCCTACGTCCCGTAGAAGGCCCATGGATCCTACGGCCCGTAGAAGGCCCATGGATCGTACAACCCGTGGAGGGCCATGGTCACTACATCAGGTAGCAGGACCATGGTTACAATAGTCCGCGTGTTGCCATGGTTATTGTTACCTAGTTATAAAAATAGGTTATTGTGGCCACTAGAAAAACGCGGAAAAACAACTATAGTGACTACAAGCAAACAACTAAACAAGACAATAAGGAAATAAATAAGAAAGCAACTAACGCTAGGCTATTATGACTATTACAGATATTACATCCACTAGGCATCAAAGTTCGCCACCAGTGCAAATATAGGGAACAAAGCAGCATATTACATACATTGGCCGTCTAAATTGGCCACCAGTGCAAATAAACATGGAAGCAAAAAAGGTCCATAACTGAAACAACTTCACAAGAGCTGAAGAAACGTTATCCTGGGTATCCACCATGCTGGCAATAAGCTTAGCAAGCTTATTAGCTTTGTCCTCTTTGGCCCTAAAATCCTTCAACGCTTACTGTTGCACTAGAAAGTATGCATCTGAATGCTCCAGGGACTTCCACAGTCCTTTGGCTTCTTGTCGCATCATAGCTGATCGATGTCTTTCAGCTTGTAGTTGAGACTCAAGAAACTGAACTAACTTAGACAGTGAGTTTGAATAGCTTGTGCCAGCGGTAGTGGCCAGTAACTCGAACACTAAACCAAGATAGGACTTTGGGGTTGTCTCACTGTCTTCAATATAGTTTTCCTTAGCTGTTTTATCAGCTTTGATGGAGACCAACAAGGATGTCTCACGATCCTAAACCTTATCTGCATTACTTCCTTTACCATTACTTAATAAGGCACTCTTCCCCAATATTCTGTCAGCATTCTAAAAGAAGAATCAAGCAGACACATAAGAGGTTTAGCATGTACTAGTATATGAAACTCATTTTGGTGAACCAGTTCATTAGTAAGGTGGACATGATTAAACTACCAAGTCTTCTACTGCCAAGTAGTACATAATAAAAGCATCAAACAAACAAACATACATGTCTGAGTACATAATATGCTACGATGGTTGAACCCATTCCTCTGCATGACCTGTCATTGCCACAGTAAATAGTTGAAACCCACTAGCATGTGTAGGAGTTGATTGAGCCATGTTGTGTTCCTACCATGCCATGCCTGCTATTGCTTAGAGTTGTGTCAGGTCTGATTCATTGGGAATGGATTGGAGTGTTATGATATGTTCTGATGCTGAGAGTTAAGTGTGTAAACACGATTTGGTAAAGGTAGAGGTGGGAGGCCATGTAGGAGTGCATGGTGGGTTGTCTCACTAGAACTGTCCTTAAGAATTGAGTTCTGTGTATGTTGTCCAATGACTAGCTACTACCACACATTGGGTTCCGGTAACTCGACCCCTCTCGGCTTATTAATCACCTCGATCTCTGTCCAAGAGTTGCAACTAGTTTCTGGTGTTTGTAGGTAGTGCTATTTTTCTACTGAGTGGCACCCGACAGGGTGGACTTGGGACAGACTAGGCACTGTGGCCCAGTGTACCGAGTGGCACCCAGATGGTGGGCTCGGGAACGCTGCACACATCATTTGGGGCCGTAGTAGAAACCTCGGCCGGACTCCCTGCGGATGGAACCCGAATAGGCGATAAACCTGGACTGGAGTCTTGTGTGGTTAGTCAGGTCGTGGCCGACACCCTCGCCAGGCTTCTGCTTGAAGGTTGCCGAGATACATGACGTGTACATGGTGATAAGTGGTGAGAGCATGCGTGAAGAAGTACACCCCTGTAGGGTTATCATGATCTATTCGAATAGTCGTGTCCTCGGTTATGGTCTTCTTGGATGCTTACGTGGTACAAAGACAACTTGAAGTGGATACTCTAAAATGCTCAAGACAAGTGGGAGTGCTATGGATGGCCTTCTCGTAGGGAGATAGGAATGAATCCATAGTGGTGTATTGAGATGGTGATTAGTGGACTCGTGTGCGCTTTCTTATATCAAAGAACTTACTCGTAGTCGTAGAACAGGTTAGCCACTGAGTCAAAGCTGGCCTGCTGCAACTGAACCCCACATTGCCTCCTTGATACTAATGCATGTATGATAGGATCTGATGTAAGTCTTGCTGAGTACCTTTGTAGTCATGTTGCTTAATTTATGTTTTTGCAGATGAGACTTCTATCTCAGTAGTAGTTCTGCATGGACTTCGATGACTAGCTTGTTACCTCATCTACGATCTTGTACCCTTGGGATGGTCTTGTAGATAGTCAGGCTTCTCAGCCTTTTTCTTTTGTAGTTGTCTGTACTCAGACATGTAATGCTTCCGTTGCTTGTATGCTCTGGATGATGGGTCATGAGACCCCTATTTGTATTAAATGCTATGTGGCTCTTCTGGGCCTTTATCTATATGAGTTGTCGAGTTATGTTGTGATGCCATGTTGTACAACACATACTTGCATGTTATGCGTACATGTAATGTGTATTGCTATGTGTGGGATCAGACAACCTAGTTGTTTATCCTTGGTAGCCTCTCTTACTGGGAAATGTCTCCTAGTGCTTCCACTGAGCCATGGTAGCTTGCTACTGCTCTGGAACACTTAGGCTAGCCAGCATGTGTTCTTCTACGTTCATGTGTCTGTCCCTTCGGGGAAATGTCACGCGGTGTCTCTCAGAGTCCTGTTAGCCTGCTACAGCCCTGATTCTCCGGAGTCCTGTTAGCCCAGCTGCTACAACCCGGATTCACTCACTGATGACCGACACGTTCATTGCTGGGTCATGTATGCAAGTCCCTGTAAGTTATTGCCACTTTGGGTTTACGACTAGTCATGTCGGCCCGGGTTCTTTGTCATATGGATGCTAGCAACACTATCATATACGTGAGCCAAAAGCCGCAAACGGTCCCGGGCAGCGGGGTCCTGACAGCGGTGGAGTGCGACCTTGTCAAACGGGCGGTGGCGATCGCCGAGTACACCAACACCAGCATCTTCGTTCCTGAGCTGGATGAGAATGGTGCCGAGGCGCCACCGGAGTGGTTTGGCCTGAACCCGGAGGACGACGAGGACTCGACTGAGGTGATCGACTCCATCGATGAGGGAGAAGACAAGGAGGACAAGGAAAGCGGAGAAGATGCGCTAGTGGTCGGAGCGGACGGCCAGCCTCAGCTTGACCACGCCACGAACAATGAGTCACGCTTGAGCGCGCCGACTGCTGCTAGAGGCAACCAAGTGGAGACTGACAAGCTATCCACTCCACCAACCGGCACCATCGACTCCGCCAACCAGCCAGACCCCTCTGCTGCTCCCTAGGCCACCGACTTATCTTTATTTTTCCTGCTTCATCAGTCTCGACAAACTTTGTTAAATTTGCACAGTTCCACCCATGGGGTGTATTTCAAACTCTGTTGAATGCTAGCCAATAGGTCTTTTGATATGTAAATATTCTTCCACACAAGCTGTGTTTTTGCCGAGTTTTGACTTTCCTTGCTTTCTGCTCCTTGGCTTTTTTCCTTTGCCGCCCTCCCTTAGCTGCCATCTTGCCAGCCAGACAGTCGTTCTATGGACTGTGGCTGGGTCAAGTACTTAGCTACTTCCGGGAGGGCAAGTACTTAGCTGACTAGAGCGCTATCAATTTAAGTAGAGGCGGCCGGCCGGCTGCTCAGCAGTCGGTCGATGAGGCGGAAAGTCGGCTTGAACTATGTACATGCTTTGGGTCCTTAGCCATTTTTCATGTGGGCACCCTTTTCTGCCTTTAATTCCTGCCTACCGGACAGTCGCTCTGCGAGCTACGGCCTTGGCAGGAGAAGGTTTAGGTGCCAACACACTACTTGTCCGGCTGCAGGAAACACCACATAGTACAAGGCGGCGAGCCCTCGGGCCGACTGGTCGAACCCGGTGCCAGGCGGAATAATGAAATAACACATTCATAGGCATAATACTTATCATATAGATAAAAGAGGGTAGCCCCCGAGCTCTTCTCGGGGGACCCGGAGTCTTCGTACTTAATACAAAAGGTAGCGTGGTACATACTGCATCAACTGTAAAATCTTTGAAGGAGATTTACATTCCATGGCCGCTCTATCTCCTTGCTAGAGTCGTCTCTCTTGCGTGCTCTAGGCTTCTGAGCGTCGATCGGGTAGTAGGAGTCATTGCCCAAAACTTTGCTGATGATGAAGGGGCCTTCCCAAGGTGCCGAGAGCTTGTGTTGGCCGGCTGTTCGCTGGATCAGCCGGAGCATAGGGTCTCCCTCTTGGAAGGATCTTGGCTTGACCTTACGATTGTAGTATCGGCGTAGGCTCTGCTGGTAGATGGTGGACCGGCTAAGTGCCAACAGCCGGCCCTCTTCCAGCAGATCGACATGCTTCTTTTGCCTCCTCTTCAGTGTACATGGTGACTCGAGGGGAGTCGAATTCTATGTCCGTTGGGATGATGACTTCGGCACCATAGATGAGGAAGAAAGGCGTGAAGCCGGTTGACTTGTTCGAAGTTGTGCGAAAGCTCCAGAGGACGGTCGGCAGCTCATCGAGCCAACAGCCAGCCGAACGCTCCAGAGGCTCGACCAGTCGGGGCTTGACGCCAGACAAAATGTGGCCGTTTGCTCGCTCCACTTGGCCGTTTTACTGCGGATGGGCAACGGACGCTAAGTCCAGTCGGATGCCCTGCATCGCGCATAAACGAGACAAGGCGCCTTTGGCAAAGTTTGTGCCATTGTCAATGGTGATGCTATGTGGTATGCCATACCGACTGGTGATGTTAGCAATGAAAGTCACAGCAGTCGGACCGTTCAACTTCTTGATTGGCTTTGCTTCTATCCACTTGGTGAATTTGTCCACGGCGATGAGCAGATGAGTCATGCCGCCGCGTGCTGTCTTGAATGGTCCCACCATGTCCAGTCCCTAGATGACAAAGGGCCAGGAAATGGGGACGGTCTTGAGTGCAGAAGCCGGCAGGTGTGGCTTGGAGCAGAACTTCTGGCAGCCTTTACACTTCTAGACCAATCTTTGGCATCTTCTAGAGCAGTCGGCCACAAAAAACCATGGCGGAAAGCTTTGGCAACAAGTGATCTTGAAGCTGCGTGGTGACCACACTCGCCTTGGTTGATATCTTTGAGGATTGCTTGGCCTTTCTCCGGCTCCACGCAGCGCTGGTACACACTACTGACACTGCGCCTCACAAATTCTCTGTTGACAATGGTGTATGCTGCTGCCCGATGTTGCACTTGTCGGGCCGAGATCTCATCAGTCGGCAGCTCTTTGTTCACCAGAAAGTTGTGGATGGGCTGCACCCATGAAGGTGCTACTATTTCTTCGACTGCCAGAACTGCAACTTGCATGAGGGCAGTTGGGCTGGGAGGCGGCGGGTAGGAGTCGGCTGCCGCTTGCTGTATCGATGAAGTCCCCGGGCTGACTGCTGTAGTTCCCGGGTCGGGTTCAGAAGTCCCTGAGCTGGGTGCGACTGCAGCAGCCCCCGAGCCGCCTGACGAAGTCCCCGCGCCGGCTGCTAGGGTCCTCAAGTCGGATCTGACTGCTTTAGGAGGATTCGGCATGAAGATAGAGTTTGATTCTGGTGACAGCTTGACAAATGGCTTGAGGAGGCGCTGTAGGGCGACGCCGGCTGGTATTGCTTGCCGGGTGGAGCCGATTTATGCCAAAGCATCAGCTTCCTCGTTGTCGTTTCGTGGCACATGGAGGAACTCGCCCCCTTCAAAGTATCCACTGAGCTATTGTATGAGGAAGTGGTAGCTTGCCATATTTGCATCCTTGGCGTCCCAGTCGCCTGACGACTGCTGGACCACCAAGTTGGAATCACCATAGCACAGGATACGGCGAATGCTGAGTTCCTTGGCAAGCCGGAGCCCGTGTATGAGTGCTTTGTATTCAGCTACGTTGTTGGAGGCGGCAAAGTGGATTTGCAACACATATCTGAGCTTGTCGCCTTTGGGAGAGGTGAGGACGATGCCGGCTCCCAAAGTGGTGTGCATCTTGGAACCATCAAAGTGCATCCGCCAATGGGTGGAGTCCGGCGCTGGCGGCAGGTACTGGGTCTCGGCCCAGTCAACGAGGAAGTCAGCCAGTGCTTGGGACTTGATGGTGGTGCGAGGCTGGTAGTAGATGGCGTAGGGGGGCAAATCTATGGCCCATTTGGCCACTCGGCCCGAAGTATCTCGGCTTCCAATGATCTCGGCAAGTGGAGCAGTGCAGACCATAGTGATTGGGTGCTCTTGGAAGTATGGCTTCAACTTCTTGGCGAAGAAATGCACGCCGTAGCACATCTTCTGATAGTGGGGGTAGTTCTGCTTGGAGGCGGACAACACTTCACTCAGGTAATACACCGGCCTCTGGACTGGTAATGCTTTGTCGTCTTCCTTGCGCTCCACAGCTATGACTGTGCTGACCACCCGGCTGGTGGCGGCGATGTAGAGAAGCATGGGCTCCTTAGCAGTCGGAGCTGCCAGAACAGGCGGAGTGGTGAACATCTTCTTGAGCTGGAAAAAAGCTCCATTCGCCTTATCATTCCACTCGAAAAAGTGGTCTTCTTCATGAGCTGGTACAGGGGAAGAGCCTTCTCGACCAGCCGACTGATGAAACAGCTGATGGATGCCAAGTAACCGGTGAATTTTTGCACGTTCAGCAGTCAGGTGGGCACCTCCATCCTCTCGATGGCCTTGATCTTCACAGGGTTGCACTCTATGCCGCGCTCTGAGACCAGGAAGCCAAGAAGATGTCCGGCTGGTACTACAGAGACGCAGTTCTCCGATTTGAGCTTGACTTGAAAGCGACGCAAGTTTTCAAAGGTTTCCTTGAGGTCTTCTAGCAGCGTGACACGCTTCTCCGTCTTCACCACAACATCGTCCACATAGACATGGGCGTTTCTGCCGAGTTGCTTGAGGAGACACTTCTGCATGCAACGCTGAAACGTGGCGCCGGCATTCCTCAAGCCGAACGTCATGGTTAGGTAGCAAAAGGCTCCGAATGGCGTGATGAAGGCGGTCTTCAGCCTGTCGGTAGGGTTCAGCTTGATCTGATGATACCCTGAGTATGCATCCAAAAAACTCAAAAGCTCGCATCCGGCTGTGGAGTCTATCACTTGGTTGATTCTTGGCAAAGAAAAGGGATCTTTGGGGCAATCTTTGTTGATACTGGTATAATCAATTCACATGCGCCACTGCTTATTCTTCTTCAGCACAAGGACTAGGTTGGCTAACCATTCTGGGAAGAACACTTCCATAATGAAGCCGGCTACTAGAAGCCGGGCTATCTCTTCTCCAATGACTCTTCTCTTCTCTTCTGACAGGCGGCACAAGGGCTGCCTGACTGGCTTGGCATCAGGTCGGACATGTAGCTTGTGCTCGGCGAAATCCGTCGGAACACCCGGCATGTCCTTAGGAGACCATGCAAAGATGTCCGGATTCTCACGGAGGAAATCGACGAGCTTGCTTTCCTATTTGCTGTCAAGGTTTGCACCTATGACAGCGTGCCTCTCCGGGTGCTCCGGGTCCAAGGGTATATTCTTTGTTTCTTTTGCCAGCTTGAACGAGCCCTTAGCTTCCAACTCCTTGGGGTTTGGAGACATTTCTGGCTGCTTGCCTGCCATTGCCACAACCCGGTCAAGGAGACGCTTCTCTGCTGCAATCACGAGGGACTCGGCCAGCCGGCTGCTGTCTGCCGCACAAGCGGACGATTTCTTGTAGTCTTCGACTATGGTTAGGATTCCCTTGGTGCTTTGCATCTTCATTTTGAGGTAAGCATAGTGGGGGACCGCCATGAACTTGGCCAGAGAAGGCCGGCCAAGTAGTGCATGATAGGGGCTCTCAAGGTCCACCACCTCAAACTAGACTGGCTCTCGGCGGAAATGATCTTTGTCTCTGAAGAGGACATCTATCTGGATCTTGCCGATTGGTGAGCAGGAAAGGTCAGGGACTATGCCATGGAATACAGTCCGACTGGGCAGAAGCTGGCTCTGCTTGATTCCCAACTTCTCCATACACTACAAAAAAAATACACATCCGTGACATTTTGGGCCGAACGATTTTTTTGTCATACATATGACACTTTTATGACGATAATTGTGACAAAACCCGGTATCATCATAGATGTGGTGGGCTCCTACTTCTATGAAAAAAACCATGACAGAAAATGGGCTTTTCGTCCTGGGCGGGCCGGAGACGTAGCTGCATGACATTCTTTGGGCCGTCCATGACGGAAAAAAACCGTGGTAGAAGCGAGGGGGAGGAAAATTTTGGGGAGTTCCTGGTTACGGTGGGAGGTCGGGGGCCGAGTGATGCGTGTTTCTCTCGTACAAGTACGCGCGCGTGTGCGAGGCATTGGCTCTAACTGAACCCGAGCGAGGCGTTGGGCTCTAACTGAACCCGCGCGATTGCACTGCAGGCTACGCGTTACTGAACCCGAGCGATCGATCGATGGCTATTAACTGAACCTGATCAAGCGATTCCTTCGCTACTGCTGCTAACTGAAGCCGATCGATTGGATGAACAGTGAGCCTTGCGGGGGGGGGGGGCGTGGATGAACAGTGAGCGGTGGCGTTGCCTCTGGATGAACAGGACCCCGTGGTGTGGTGGAGGGCTGGATGAATAGTAGACGGTGGAGGGGTGCCCTTGGAGGGGTGGTTGAACAGGACCCCGTGGTGTGGAGGGCTGGATGAAAAGTAGATGGTGGAGGGGTGCCCGTGGAGGGGTGGTTGAATAGTAGCCGATGGAGTAGCGCGCCGTGGAGGCTGGATGAACAGGAGCCCGTGGAGGCTGGAGGAGGTCGACGGTAGCCCGCGGAGGCTGGAGGAGGTCGACGATGAAGATGAACAGTATCCCGTGGAGTCCCGTTTTGCGGTACGCCACACCCCTCCCGATCAACAGGACCCCCGTTTCGACCGTAGCGCTCCAACACAAGTCCGTTTCCTCCATTTTGTGGTACGCCACACCCCTCGCGATCAACAGGACCCCCGTTTCGATCGTAGGAGGTCCGTTTCCTCCGTTTTGCGGTACGCCAGACCCCTCCCGATGAACAGGATCCCGTTTCAAACGTGGCCGGTCGAACACAAGACCGTTTCCTTCGTTTTGTGGTACGCCAGGCCTCGTTTCCATCGCCTGTTCCGTCCAAGCCCTCCCGATGAACATGACCACGTATTCCGTTCCGACCCAGCCGGTTGGCTCCCACGCATTCCATTGCCTCCCGATGAACATGACGCATTCCGTTGCCTCCCCATGAACACGATGCATTTCATTGCCTCCCTATGAACACGATGCATTCCATTGCCTCCCCATGAACACGACGATGACGCTGTTTCTCCGTTCCGACCCAGCCATGTACACGAGCCCTGGCCGTACATATGCGCGATTAGGCGTTCGAGACCCTGCCCGTATGTACATATGTGGCCGTATTTTCTTTCTTGCACCCTGGCCGATGTATGTACGTGTACATGCTATGTGCGCGCCTCTACTACGACACGTACGCGCCTCTACTACGGCACGTGCGCGCCTCTACATCGACCAGTATATATGTACGTACACGTTCGCGACCAGAATGACAATGCTACATACGCTTCGACCAGGTGGGTCCCGACTGTCACGCACTTCCTTGCCTGCGAAGATGTAGCTGCTGGGTCCCAGCTGTCAGGGGGGCGAATGGTTTTGTTTTTGTTTTTTTGGCCCGGACGCACTTCCTTGCGTGCGAAGGTGTAGCTGCTGGGTCCCAGCAGTCAGGGGGGAATCGTTTTTTTTTGCCCGGACGCACTTCCTTGCGTGCGAAGATGTAGCTGGTGGGTCCCAGTAGTCAGGGGGGCGAATCATTTTTTTCGGATGCACTTCCTTGTGTGCGAAGATGTAGATGGTGGGTCCCAGTAGTCAGGGGGCGAATCGTTTTTTTCGGACGCACTTCCTTGCGTGCAAAGATGTAGCTGGTGGGTCCCAGCAGTCAGGGGAAACGTTTTTTTCGCGAAATACGGTGGCCCGTCCGATGGGTCCCTGCTATCAGGTGGAGGAATAATTATTTTGCGCGTAATAAGGAGGCACTTCCTTGCTGCGGCCGTGGACCCAGCAGTCAGCCTCTCCACGTACAGTCCACGTCCGATGGAAGTCATTCCTTGACCACGTTGACCATGCCGCGCCGAGAGCACCAGGGCGGTGGACGACGGCGAGGCCAAGGAAGGGGACGATGCGGAGCCGGGGAAGACGCGGCAGTGGATGCTCATGCGTAGAGGAGTATGAGGGTTCACTCGTTCGGCTGCGGTGTGAGGCTGCCGTCCCCGCAGAATAACAGGGGGTGTGGGTGCATAGAGGGATGGCCTGGCCAACGGTGGGAGTAGTAGAGGGCGGTGAGGCCTCCGCGGCATCACAGTCGGCCACGGGCGGCAGGAGCAGGCGACACGACCGGCGCTGCTTTGGGCGGCTGGAGCAAGAAGACCAGAGGTTGAAGAAGCACTACGGCCGTTGGATGGACATCGTACGGTCACTGGAGCTAGAATCGTTCATATATTGACTAAAGTTGACAAAGGCCTCCGTCCCAGTCAACTTAGTAGGCCCACAAGTCAGCCTCCCACCAAGGTGGGTCCCAGCTAGCAGGGGGGTATTCATTTTTTTGTGCATAATAAGGAGGCACTTCCGGTGGGTCCGAGCTGAAAGCGGGTGGAACATTTTTTTCACGAAATATGGTGGCCCGTCCTGTGGGTCCCAGCAGTCAGGGGGAATTTTTTTTTCATGAAATACTGGTGGCCCGTCCAGTGGGTCCCTGCTGTCAGGTGGAGGAATAATTATTTTCCGCATAATAAGGATGCACTTCCTTGCGGCTGCCGTGGACCCATCTGTCAGCCTCTCCACGTGCAGTACTCTTCCAATGGAAGACGGTCGTTAACCACATTGACCACGCCGCGCCGAGAGCACCACGACGGTGGACGACGGCGAGGCCTAGGAAGGGGACGACGTGGAGGTGGAGAAGACGCGACAGTGGAAGCCCGCGCGGATAGGAGTACGAGGGTTCACCGGTTCGGCTGTGGTGTGAGGCTGCCGTCACCGCGGAATAACAGGGGGTGTGGGTGAGTAGAGGGATGCCCTGGCCAGCGGTGGGAGTAGTAGGGGCGCTGAGGCCTGCGCGGCAGCACAACCGGCCACGGGAGGCAGGAGTAGGCGGTCCCACCGGTGCTGCTTTGGCGGCTGGAGCAAGAAGATCAGAGATTGAAGAAACACGACGGCCATTGGATTGACATCCAACGGTTACGTCTGCTAGAATCGTTTGTTTACGTATATAATAACTAAAAAAATCTTGTATACACGTCAACTAAACAGGCCCACAAGTCAGACCACTCCCTCTTTTTTTTAATAATTTATATATAGCTCATGGTAACTTCTTATGCAATTTATTGCAGTTGTTTTTTTGGTTGGCCAGGGCCAATTTCGCATATTTCGGTGGGTTCCAAACTATTTTTAATACCGAAATGTCAAGCCAGATTTAAAGTACTTTGAAGATATATTTAAATTAGGTTAATGCCCAGTGAAATAGGAATCTGAAAATGTGAAAAAATTCAGAAATTATAAAGTAATGCCAATTTGTCATCTGTTTTTATATTTACAACCCATTTCATGTTACTTTCAAGATTTGCAGGCGTCTTCAAAGAGTTGTAGCCCATCAGGGCGTATAAAAATAAGTAGGCCTGGATTGGGTATTCTTCAGAAAAATAAACTGGGCTCATTTTCACAAAGAAAAAATAGCTGGGCTAGCCACACGGTGAACATAAAATATAAGCCTGGGCTAGCCGGGCCACAACCCAGTTCAAACCCTGCTCCGTCTCAACAATACCAAACAAAAAAATACTGCTCGAGTAGCTATGTCCCAGGTGTCAGCCGATCTTGTGCTGTTCTCTTGTCTATTGACTATATACGCTCACAATGTCGTGGGTCCCAGATGTTAGGAAAACACTAGGAGGAAGCATTTTATTTTTCCATATGCTGACGTGGTGGGCCCATACTGTCATCCTCTCCACGTACTTCTGTCGATTCCTGTTGTTTGTTGACCATGTTGACAACGCGAGAGGGCGGCGCCGCGGCGAGTGCACCAAAGCGTGCGGAGGACGTCGGTGTTAACGATTTAGGAGACGGTGGGGCGGCGATGCGTGTGCTAAGGCGCAACCAGTTGTGGGAGGCGGAAGCAAGCGGCCCCGCCGGCACTGGTTTGGTTTTGGTGGCTGGAGGAAGACAGTACTGAAGAAACACGACAGACTGTAAAAGCAACAGGAGTACTTAACAACCTTAACTGAAACCAGCAGGGGCACTTAACAACTAAAGCTGAAAGCAGTATGAGGACTTATACAGGTTCAACCATACAAAGCAGGCCTCGAACAGTGCTACTTTGCCTACAGTTAACCAAGGGTGAGGCTGCCAAGCCCCAGGACAAGGCCCAGGCGCCACCGCGCGCATCCACAACCTTCTGAAAGCGGCTTCATCTTGCAACATGGTCAATAAACGGGATATTCGCTTTAGAGCCATGGAAAAGCATGGACATAATCTTCTGTCCTATTCTCCAAGATGGACGGGCCTTCATTATTTGAGACCACCCATGAATAAGTATCTTTTCACCTCCAAGGAGAATTGAGTAGGTTGACATAAACATCATGTTGTGACCAAGCGCAAGCCTGACCCGACCATGGTGAGGCATCTGTATAGGAACAATAGAACTCGGCAGTTCCTGTTTCAAGAAGATCACAGCTGTAAAACTGTGTATAAGCAATAGTTTATGAACAACATATATAACAGAAAACAGCTCGTACCATAAGTTTCTCGACACAGTTGCATCTGTTCAACGAGTGCAGCAGTGGCACACATATCCCACGTGGCCTTCCACCATTGAAACGCCCCTCAAGGACCTCAAGACGATCAATAAAGTGTAGGAACTTGTGGATGTCGATCCAGTCAACTTCAGTGCCATTAGTAATAGCTGAGTTATTATATAGTAACAAACGAGCAGACTGCTTAACTCTGAAAAAACCTACATGTTCCACCAATTATAAGAAAATATTAGTTAGAAGTAGCATCTTCGTGAGAGATTCGTTGCTACTTCTAAAGTTAAATTGTGATTAGTTAGACAGAATAGGTGGATTAAGAAGTAATCGAGGCAACAAGCAAGAACCAGATACAAAACTAACATGGATGAACAATTGGAACGACGTCGGGGTGGAAGATCGCAGTGAAGATGAGACCAGGTTCTGCTATTTCCATCAACATTCGTGCGCCAACTTTCAGTCCGTAACACTTGAGAAAGTTTATCCAAGTTCGGCCATAAAAAAAGCAGCGATCTTCTTGGTTCATGAACCCAACTCGGAACTTATATCCATGGCTTGTCTTCACTGTGACCATTAAACTAGTGTATTCAGTTATGGCAAGGCCGAGCATCTTGAGTACATATGTTCTGGCAGAGCAAATAATACACTGCAGGAAAAATAATATGAGAACACAGCATGTTCAAAAAAAACCCACCCTCCCAGATAGAAAAGAGGATTCTAGGAACATACTGTGTGCGTTTCAAAATGCTGTGTTAGGATGAGAAGGAACAAGTGTGGCATCTCACCGAGGGCACAGAAACTTGTAGGGTACTCGCACTTTGGGCACTGCAAATCAAACACACTAGATTCAGTAGGAAGAAAAATGCATCAACGCCGGCGGCTGCCATCCTAGCATTACCTGTGACCAAGGGACTTGGATTTATCAGGGATGGATGAAGAATTCATACCTGGTTCTCCATGAGAAAACCCTATGCAATCGCCGAGAGGGGGTTTTCTCTGAACAAGCAGACGAGGGAGAAGGGGGTTCAGGCCCAGTGAAATATTGCCGCTTCGTCCGTCCAGCTTACTGCTAAAGCTGGAAAGGGGGGTTGTGATTTGATGGCTCATTGGGCATTACTACGGCGCTACAACCGGGGTGCGTCTACCGTGAAGTTGGGCACTCTAATTTGTGCATATGGCACATGGACCCCGTTGCCGGTTGCCCCACATATCAGCGAAAGGAAGTAGAAAGACAGGAGTAACTAGTTACACATAAATATATTTTTTGACAGAGAGATACTCCCTCTGTAAATAAATATACAAATCTTTTATATCACAGGCTCACCTTGCCGAGAAATATACTCCCTCTGCAACGCACGGGCATTATGGGGGTTCAGCTTTTTTATGGGGGTTCAGCTGAGAATATAATACTCAGATAGGCTCACGGTTCTGGACTTTGGGCCGCAGGCCGACCCTGAATGTTTGGGGGCTCATGTGTTCTACCTCAGTGCTTTTCATATTGCAAGCGATCGGTACGGCGCTGGTTTTAGATGATGTGGCAAGGCGAATACACAAAATTGAATAAAGCACAGCAGCTGTTGGAATGAAATCGGACGACAGTTCCTAACCAGCAATCAGAGTTGCAATTCTATCAACGATATACCATGTGATAAATAATACTGTCGTACTACTTATACACACAGGACACTTGTTTCACCATGCCAGATTATTACATCAAAATCTCTCGGAGGATAGATCAGTTCGGCAGTTGCGTGCTGCTACTGAAGAATTTCAAAGTTGATTTGGACCAGCTCTCCTTGCCGAGAAAGTTCGATTTTGACATCATCCCCTACCGCAAGATATGATTTAGATTTGAACCTTGACCATCCTTTAGCATCAATCATCATGCGACCATCCTTTGTACTTACGGTATATTGAGCAGGTTCATTCACACCAAGGCTGCGCATGGTAAGAGAAACTTGGCCGCGGTCGCCCGGATTGTTGAATGACTCCCTCGTTGCTCTAGGAATTCTCTGTTTGCAAACAAGAAGACATACCCAAACAGTTAGATCAACACAGTGAATCATGTGAAACAACATGGAAATAAAAAAGAACGAAGCACTTGGGAGGCCAATGCTTACCAAGAAGGTGGACATGTCGGTTTTTGTAAGGACTTTGGTATATGAAGTGCGAACTGCAGCCCAGTCTGTTGCCGGTGCAACTGCACGGGCCGGAGCAGATGCAAGTGCAAGTGTTGGTGCAGGTGCCGAAGCCGCCGCTGCTGCCGGAGATGGTGCTCCTTGTAGAGCTGGTGCCGGTGTCGATGCCCGATCCTCCGGTAGACCAGACTGATCCGCTGACGCGGTCAGTGCCCAATCCTCAGCTGGATCAGATGAGCTGCTGCCGTTGTCAGTGCTAGAGCAACTGCCAGTGCTCGATCTGTGCGAGACAGCGGCGATCGTGTCTGGTCTGCTATGATCAACTTTCTAACTTGACTAGGATCCGTACCGTGATCCAGTTTTTTTCTTCATTTTGTTTAAACGCGAGAAGGACTAATTGTGGCGTTTTTGTTAAACCAAACTGCAGTTCATCATAGGGATTCAGCTTGTACTCAGGCAACAGACTGATCCAATTTTTTCCTAGTAATATAAGTGATGGACAGTGCCTTTGTTACTGACACAACATAAGAAGTGAAACCTGCAAAAATAGCCATCATAGAGCAAACCAAACGGTTTATTCTGTGATGAATGTCACATGGCAAAACCTGCATCGTAAAATTGCAGGAAAAGAAAGAAAACATGACATTAAATCAATAAGATTTAGACAGTAAATCAATAAGATTTACTTGATGTGACACGAGTGAATCCTTACCAGGAAATCACTATGTTGAAGTACTAAACAGAAGATTGATCGTCCAACTACGTGTGGCATGCAGGGGCCCCGCCTACTCCCACAAGCAGGACAGTCCAAAGGTCGTGACAAATCGTATGGACCGAACATCCATGGGACTAGAAATCCTGGTGGGTGCGATAAACCCTGCAATGCATACAGATATTGGAGTGTAACCATAATTGATAAACCGTCCTCACAAAAAATATGATCTGGATACTTCAAAATGTACAGACTGAATTGAGTGGACAGACATTAACATAGACCGTTCTCAGGACTGACCACACACCAAAAGCGGCAGTACTAATAAACAATACAGGGTTCACAAACACAAATCAAGTACTGAACAATAGTACTTACTACAGACAAGCAAAGTTGCACTAACTAAACTCTGCAGACTATTTCTTGCCACCGACCTACGGGATGAACCCCGCATAACTGACTAGGCCATGGACTTCGTGTGAGATGTCTACATGCACCATCACCATCTTGTCAACCTTGGAGAACCTAACAGAGTGGTCTTTCCACTCATAAACATGATGATGAAGACATGCCGCATCAGATTTGTTGGGAAGCTTTACAAGAACCACACCCTTCGTAATCGAAGGCACAACCAGGAAATTGTTGTGGTCAAGTACAGCCTCGAGAACACGCCTGACAACAATGCTACAGGAAAACACTAGTTCAGGACACGTGGCGACAAGGACACAACAGCTGGATAGTTCAGCAGTAGAACTCATCATCAGGTCTTCCAGTTCACACGGCATGACTTTGAGAACTTCATCTCCACCGCGGACCTGGTTCTAATTCAAACAGAAACCATATTTTATTACTACCTCCGTTCAGAAATATAAGATGATTTTCGATATTATACTCCATATATGACTACATATACGCACAGAAATGAGTGAACAAAGACACTAGAACATGTCTTCAAAGGCATGAGAGCAGAGGGATTACATGCAATATCCATAACACAAGTTACTGAGGCAAATATACCCTCTTAAAAGGTAGCATTGATGTTCATAAAGTACTCCCTCCATCCCAAAATTCTTGTCTTAGATTTGTCTAGATACGGATGTATCAAGTCACATTTTAGTATTAGATACATCAGTATCTAGACAAATCTAAGACAAGAAATTTGGGACAGAGGGAGTAGTTGAAAGTAATCTATAAGAAATCAGTGTCAACCTCTCGCATGTTTTGGTCAAAAGAGGAATTTAGAACTGTCATTTGGCACACTAAAATCACATGCAAGATCACCCAAAAGTTGTACTACCAGTACTAGTACTGCGTGTTCGATGAAAAACACGATCAAGATCAAGAAAAAGATCGTCAACAAGAGACATTACCTGGACTTGCTTAATGAGGGATCCCGGAGAGGGGGGCTTGGACAGGGCGATGGCTTTGAGCTTGTCTGCGGTAGTCTCGGCGGGGTGCTTGCGCTTCTTCGTACCATGAGCCTCGACGGTTTTGGCCAGAGCCATAGACATCACGTCGGCAGGTGCTCCGACGTCCATCCAAGAGAGGAAGCTGAGAGAGAAGAGTGAAAGGAGGAACGAGATGAGGGAGAAGCGAAGCGAGTGGGGGTTTTCTTCAAGAGAGGAAGCTGAGAGAGAAGAGTGAAATGATGGTTGCTTCGTCCGTCCAAATTACTGCTAGAAAGGAGGGGGTTTTGTGTTGACGGCTCATTGGGCATTACTGCGGCAGTTCGATCGGGGTAGTCTATCGTCACTCTACTACAGAGTAATTTAGTGCATGGCTGGTGGACCCAGGTGCTGGCTGTCCCACACATCAGCGAAAGTGAGTAATTTAGTGCATGGCTAGAGGAGGATCCGCACGGTAGAGCGTGTCCACTATTTTTCATTATGAAGAAAAAATGATTACAGCAAGCGTTTCCACTCTTACGACGGAGGAGTGCGAAACACGGCAGCCACTTGAACATACACAGTGCTCCTACTACTAGGCATGTGCAGTGGTTCATACGTCAGTACTACACAATCTTGTTGCTAGTGTAGTAAGATATGACGATAACAAATGATGTTGTGCGTATGTCAACTACTCCTATATGTAACATAGTACCGCTTTTTCGACTGTCCGGTCAAGAATGAACGATGAGATCAATGTTAATAGAACTAGGTCCACAGCGCACGGAGAGTACGGTGCTACAGTACTCCACGAAACATGAACCATATGAAGCACATCTAATAGTGTTAGACAGGGTGTATGAAGGGTGCACGGGATGGGAGCAAAAGTTCCCTTCTCGACCCACTTTTGGGTGTTTGGCAGAGTGCATGAAGGGTGCATGATTCCACACTAGTAGGTTGACAAAAATACACGAAGAGGAAACAACTATATTGAGATGAGAATGCAACCAAACACACCCACACGCTTTGTGCTACAGTGACTGATCTGCACCGTCTGAGTTTGATCCAACGGTCATGTTGCACCGAGACATGGACATGCCCATGCAGAGGGCACCTAAACACCACCGAAGTCCCTCTACTTCTCAAGGCGCACTACGTTGGTGATGTAGGGTGCAACCGCCCGCAGAGCCCGCTCCCGGTCGACGGGAGCCAGCTCGTCAAAGACGGCATCCAATGGCATGAATGGAATCCGTGACGGAGCCCTGAAAGGATTCGCCCGGCAACGGCGATGGCATCCCGCAACCCATCCTTGTCCAGCTCAGCCCCCACCATCGCGTGGAGACGGCTCAGCTCCTCGGAGATATAGGTGAAGAAGGAGACCAGGTCAGCAAGCCGCAACTCATTGAAGTCGAACGGGTGGTCGAACGGGTTTAGCCCGACGGCCGGCATCGTCGCGCTGGCACGACGGTAGGCATCGCGCAGCCGCAACACGTGCGTGGCAACTTGGTTCACCAAGTGTCTGAGGCGATCCTGGACCTCTTCACGATCGGCCCGCTCACGCTCCAGCCGGCTCCCCTAACGGCCTATCGTATCTCCCGCTTTCTGCAGCAACGCCGCCGACGCCTCGAGCATCTTTGTGGTGGACACCTGCCACTTTTGAAGCTCCGTGAACTCCCGCACATAACGGAGGAGCATGGCACTCCTATCCTCCTTGAGCTCACGGAGCTCCACGTCCTTGGCCCTGAGCTCCGCATCCTTGGCATGGAGCTCCTGTGTCAGGCGCCTCACCTCGGACTCCGTGATCTGCTGCGCTGCCATGGCACCAGGTAGAAGCAATGGGGAGAGGAAGCAAAGGGGGCGAAACGGCTGAAAGGCAATGCAATCTACGGGAAGGCGGAGGGAGCCAGCCGAGGAGCGGGGAATCTTTTGGTTTTCACCACGGTAAAACACCAGTCGACGACTTCTCACATCAGGGAGCAGTGGGTTTTTACAGGCGGAGTCATTGTGACTAATTGCTGCCGCGCCTGCTCCCGTCAATCAAAAAATTAAAAATCCTGCCGCGCCTGCTCCCGTCAATCATAAAATTAAAAATCCTGCCGCACCCAAACACCAGAGCAATGCCGAGGTGGATATTTAAATTTACCTGCCGGCAAGTAGATAAAAAAGGGGTGAAAAAACAAATGTGGCGGCGGCCTAGCTAATCGGTCGAACTAGCCCAACTAGCTAGCCACCGTGCTTCACTGATGTACTCGGCGGGAAAGGTGGTCTTTCGTGATTTGACGCCTCATTTACTTGCTTCGGCGCTACGACCGAGGAGGACCCAGAAAACGCGCGGTAGGGCGTCCCACGTCAGGAAGAATATATGTGTGCACCACCCGGGAGGACCCCGAAACCGCGCGGTAGGGTGTGCCACGTCTCGGCACTTAGGAAAAATGTGCGTGTAAAAATATACTGTATCAGACGTAGTACCTATGGTTCGACCTCGGGACCCATCCAGTCGGTCGAAAACACCCCACTAGCCACACAGCTTCATCATGCAAACATGGCACGGTTAGCTCCGTCTCGACCAGCCACAACGTCTCTTGTTCTAGGCGATTCTTCTATTTCCAAGCTTTTTTTTAGTTATAATAACACCACGGCAAGCTAGCGCCGCTCTTCGTGTGTGCCCGTGCAAAGGTTAGACAATGGAGAGAAGAGGGATTGAGATCGCAGACCTGGGACCCACTAGTAAGTGAGACAACGGTCATGCACGTGTTGACGAGGCACTCCCTCTACTCTACTCAACGCAAGAGTACTGTATAAAATCAAGTTATGGGACAAAGCCAACAACCATTCGTTTTTTCAGGCTATCGACTTACGCTTTGTAGTCCAGGTTGCCAGTTCAAATCTCCTCTTTCAGATTTGTTAGTTTTAGGTCCAAATTTGATTAATGACAAGTGGGACCCCCGTGTGTTGTTCCGATATTTCAGTGTAGGATGTTTTTTTTTTGAACAAACAATTTGCGCGGTTAGACAAGTAATGACACGAGTTACACGTATTTTGCAAGTTTACGAACAAAAATGACAGCGACATAGAATATCACATCCACCCCGCAGCTTACATACTATGGTGATACGAGTTTTTACACCGTTGGAAGTGAGATCCAATGGCTTGGGAGTAGTCTTTGTAATTATGCGCAATTTACGAACTCTCCAAAGATTTTTTTTGCAAATAAAACATTCAGGCCTCGTGTGTTCCGCCGCATCTTCAATCCAACGGCTCCCCGGTGCTCATATTAGGTGCTCCCCATAGATTAATTAACCGCTACGGTGATATGAGCATCTAGGTCGTATGATCAGTGATCAGATGGCACATGCGTAGTACTTGTACTTTCTGTGCATTTCCCAAACTCTATCAGCCGTATATTGCAAAAACATTCAAACCTCCTACTGTGGGCCGTTAGATCTCAGTGAACTCGTATCATCATAGAATCTACGGTGCGGGAGCACCTCATACTCTCCCGTGCGAGAAAACATAAGGTGTTATCGCAGCTTGGATGCTACGGTGATACGAGCTCGGAGGTCGTTTGATCTGAGATCCAATGGCATCTGAGCAGTCTTTGTGCTTGTAAGCAGTGACCGAACTCTTTTGGGGCTTTTCTGCAAAAAAACATTCGAACCACCGAGGAGGTGTTGGGTCACAAATCCAACGCCTCCGAAGAGCTTGTATCACCAAAGCATCTAAGGTGTGGTAGCACATGATATTCTTACATACAGGAGAATATGATGTCCTCTTTCATCTTAGATGCTACGGTGATACGAGCTTCAAGGTCGTTGGATATGGGATCAAAGGGCATCTAAGTAGTTTTTGTACAAATTGAGTGTAATTCTCAAACTCATCAAGGTTTCCTGCAAAAAAATTAAGACACATCATGTGAGCTACTATATCTCGGATCTACAAGCTCCAAGCAACTTGTATCGGCATATAGCATCTAAGGTATGGGGGCACATGATATTCTCCCGGGGAGGAGGGGTGGGGGTGCACAACCAATCGGTGGTTGGGAGGGTGGGGACAAATATAATCTAAACAACCCTAAACAGAGCTCCACAACGTATATATCTATCTATTGTATACATAAGACAAAAGACAAATAAGTGATCCCGTTCGTCCACATGTGCTAATATTATTTTCACCGTTTGATTAGAAAAACAATGGCTGAGATTTAAAAGAATGTACGTAACATGCTATTATTGATGTATCAACATATTGAACTATCACGTATAGGCATGATCTGTACTAGAGAAAAAACAAAGGTACTACTAGCCACGTCCAAAAAAAGTAGTACTAGCCACATCCGGACTCTTTTTTAGGGGAGCCACGCCGTGACTGTAAGACATGTATAAACATGATCACGTACTAGAAAAAAGAAAGAGTACTAGGAACATCCGGTCTCTAGGCAGATTATATAAATCTAAAAGAGAAAGTACATACGTGCATGCACCGTGCAAAATAAGGATTCCTCAAGCAAACGTATATATGGGAAGAATAACACGCTTCATGATATTTTTTCGTATCTTGCATTGGCTGATCATAAAGCCAACAATTTCATGACCCACAAAAAAAGCCAACGATTTCAAGGACAGACTCGCACTTATGCACGGCTACATTGATAGCTAATCGGAAGGCTTAGGTCACCTTACATCTAGAAAAAGATAATTATATTAATTTGATCTATACTGTCAGTAGCAACAAGCTGGACAGAAGCTCATTTCCTTTCTTTTTGTCAAAATTCATACCCACCTATTTTTTTAGCTTTACATATTTAATTGGTATATACTGTCAGTCCATCTATGAGAGAGAGAGAGAGAGAGTTCAAGGACGAATACCCGAGGAATATATGGAAGATCAGAGTGAAAGTATACATGGTTTTACATGGCAAACCAACATGGGCAAATGCTACGGCTCTTTTATTGGTTCCCCTAAGCAAGAACCTTACACACTTTTAATGAAATATATCTACAAAAATATATCCATGTTTCTACACACGCGCGAGTTTTACCTCTATTTTGAAAAAAATACTTCACAATGAAAAACATATTTAAACATAAAATAATACCAATAGAACAATACATGTAATACATTTTGGCAACTAGCCGCGCAAATGCGCGGGTCAAGCCACCACGTCCACATAGATTAAATTATCCAGGCCATTAATATTCTGATTTAAATGGCTAAGATTTTGAAGATATTACGTTACATACAAATATTATGTACATGCATATATTGTTTTGCACATGGGAAATCTGTCACGTACATGTACTTTAGATGGAAATAGTGTAATCACAATCATGTAGATGAGAAGGAGACGTACAGGCTTAATCAGATCTGGAGAGAAAAAAAGGCATGTACTGAGTTCCGGTTTGAGTTGTAATAGAAGTTCAACTCAAAAGGAAAAAAAGAATCCTAATGGAAGACAAAGCATAAGCCAGCCACGATTACCCATAGCCCTTCCTCCTTCCTCACACTAAAAAACAGAAGGTCTGTATTCTGCTGCCTCCAACGCCATGGAAACAACCATCTTATATCCTCATCTGTGCTTCCTGAAAGCCATGCCTGCTGCATCCTTCTCTTTCCATGTTTTTCTCCTCGGTCAGACTCGTAGTTGATGATTGCATACAGCGTTAAATGGCAGCAGTCGTCAACAGTTGTGTTCGCACACGAACACGTCACCGTGTACCTCCAACGCCGAGGGTGATGCACCGCAGCTTACGTCGAAGGAGACCCGTCCGGAAGCGCGGTACGCAAGCAATCCGGCGGGCGCTTTTGAGCACCCGAAACCCCACGCGCCCGGGAGGGACCCCGTCTGGACGCGCGGTGGCTATGGGCTGCCCTAGGTCGGTTCGCCCGCCCCTAGAGCTTCGAGGATCGCTGCCCTCCAATATGAAGAACAAACGAAGAACGAGAGAGAAAGAACAAGGGAGGGATGTAAAACTAGGGTAAAAAGTAGATGAGTTTTGCGATTGTGTGTTGTTGTTCAATCGGCCGTCACCTCTTGTCTATATAAGAGGCGGGTGGACTTCCCGTACAAGAAAAGGACTTGCCTAGCCGTCCAAATCATCAAAACCTAGTAAAACACTGACTATTCACGACCCCCGGCCCGGATGTCCGGCTCAAGGCCCGGATGATCCGGCCTAGCCCAGTTTCTTGACAGCAACTTACTGTTTTGGCTATAGAATCCTCATACGACCACGGATTTGGACATTTTTTATATCCAAATCAACCGCCTTGACGAGACGCACAACTTTCATGTTGAACACTTTTTCGTCCGAGGCCATCTTGAGGGTGTTTCGGGCTATTTTCTAAAGTCTGCAGCAGAAAAACGTGTCCGGACACCCGGACGATTGCCCGGATTGTCCGGCCTTTAACCGGATCATCCGGGAGTTGATCCAGATCATCCGGCTTCAACTTTTAGCTTCTGTTGTTTTGGTCAATTTTTCGGCCCTCGGCCGGATGATCTGGACCCCGGTCCGGATGATCCGGTCATACAGTGCTGCAGCGCACACTTTTGGCTGTAACTTTTGCATACAAACTCGAATGGGGACGATCTTTATATCAAAATCGTTCGTCTCGACGAGACGAAGAACTTTTCTGTGGTAACTTTTTCCATCAGAGGCCATCTTGGTTAGGTTTCATGCCATTTTCTAATCTGGTGTCAACACGAGTATCTCCGAAATTGGCATATCTTTTACACTTGAGCTCCGTTTTGATCCATCTTCACATTTACTTTGATTATCTTGAAGAGAGCCATCAAATGGTGACATGAACTCATAAATTTGACCTCATCTTGCTACAGCCTCAAGTCACTCTTTGCGATCATGCCCTTTTTGAGCGTCAACACATGCCCCCCTGTTTTTCGGCAAAGCTAGCGTGCCGAAAAATAACTTGCAAAACGTTTGTCTAAGGACGATGTCAACACTCCATCGGCCATTTATATGCGCTTAGGGCGATAATCTCTATATCGGCCATGTTTATGCTTAGGGCGATAACTTTATATCGGCCATGTTTATGCTTAGGGCGATAACTTTATATCGGCCATTGATTTTAACTTCTGGTTCACATCATACCTTGTAACCGATTACCACCAATCGGTTTTAAAGAGATGGGAATGAACCCGTTCCTTGTAGCACTAAGGAAATCAAACTCCGAGAGGTCACGCCCTGTTAAGCAAGTAACATCGGGATGATTCCAATCCACCGATGCATCGGCCAAAGCAACACAAGCCGAATTATCCGCGTGAATGATTTCTACCTCATCATCGATCCATTGTATTTAAAATTGATGCATGGTAGATGGCACACATTGGTTAGCATGAACCCAATCACGACCTAATATAACATTATAGTTACCTTGCACCTCGGCAATGAAGAATGTGGTGGCCAAAGTTTTGCTTCCCACGGTGAGTTCCATGCACATCACACCTTTGGCCTCTGTCTTTTCTTTACCGTCGAATCCATTAAGTACCATATTGGTCTTCATCAATGCATCATCATCTAACCCCAACTTTTTGAAGATCGAGTAGGGCATAAGATTTATCACAGCACCACCATCAACGAGCATCCTAGCAACCGGCGATCCGTTAATATGACCTTTGAGGTACAATGGCTTCAAGTGTTTCACCGGTTCTCTTGGCTTCTCGAAAATAGCATTCTTAGGACCAAAATTCAGCTGGGCTACCTCCCCTTCTTCACCTATAGCACGAAACTTGGCAGGTAAGTAATATACCATATTAATATCCATACCTTCCCGAACCGGCGTATATTCATAATCCACCATCTCATCTTCGTCTCCCAATGTGAATATTGGGCTCAAAGATTCCTCAATTGAAGGGGATGTTTCAGGTGGTGTGGACGATGTAATAGGGGTTGCATCATCCTCTTTTGGTGGTGAATGTGTTGTTGTAGCTAATGTAGAAGCATCTGCGTTTTCTTTTTCTTTAGGCCTCCACACTTGTTTTGTGAGTGCCATGGGCCGAATATCACTTAACAATTTGTCCCTTTGCCTCTCCTCTTTGTGCTCTACCTTCTCATGGTTCCTCATGCGTTGTAATCTCCTTTTTATGGTCTTGGTTAAACCGGGAGGACACCACTTAGGTTGAGTATATTTGGGATCCCTTGGTTTGGCCTTGCTTGTGCTCGCCTCATGATCACTAAGCATGGAACCCTGCTGAACAATAACAATATCACCATTAGAAGTAGCCAGATTACCAACAACCGGCTTTTTGATCTCCTTTTGCTTGTCGCATTCTGAAATTTCCGCACTAGATGACTTAAGACGCCACACTTTTCTATTGGCCTTACTTGGAGAAATTTTTGTTGGCCGATTAGCACCATATCTCAAACGGCCTTGTGTGGGATAATAAAGCCTCTCACGAGCAGGCCTTCTAGGTGCTGCCCACCCCATATGGAAAGCATAAGGAGCCATTGGGGGCTGCCCCCATCCTCCACCGAAGCCTCTCATGTAATATGGCGCATAGGAGGGTTGTGACATCCATGGTGTCGGTGCCCCTGACCCATATGGCCTTGCATATCGTTGAAACTCTTGCTCCGGAGGCAATCTTGAACGCTTTGAATGTGATGGCCGATTAGAGCTAGAACCGGCCGCTTGACTTGCATATTTGGATAGCAACATATCAAAAGTTGGCTTGATTCTTTTGTTCTTAGTTTAATTCTTTTTCCACTTGCCAACTTCTGAATTCTTGGGCTTGATCAATTCAACATGAGCATCCTCTTGTACTTGCGGTTGCCCCCCGAGTGTGGCATTTTTTATAGTGATCTTCAACACTTCCTTGCCATCGGGTTGCTTCTCAAGCACAATCTTTCTTCCCAAGACCTTGTCGCCCTCCTTGCTATTCCTGGGTTCACCAATAACAACATTATCTTTATTAGCAGATTCGGCTATGCTAGGCCGAATCAACATTTTCTTTCCCTCCAAGTCCATGGTGTTTATCGGGAAGGGCTGTTTATCAACTTGCATCTCAGCAAAATTCAATCGTCCGTCATTAATGGCCGATTGTATCTGTCGTCGGAAAACATTGCAATCGTTAGTAGCATGAGAAAATGAATTATGGTACTTGCAATAAGCACGCCGTTTCAGCTCCTCAAACGGCGGTATGGTGTGTGATATTCTAATCATCTTATCTTGCAAGAGTGCATCAAATATTTTATCACACTTTGATATATCAAAAGTAAACCTCATCTCCTCATCACGATTCTTGCGAATCGGCTTAAGAGCATTGCACATATAGGGTTTGGCCTTTGAGGACCAAACAAATTCAGTAGTATAGACATCAACCTCATCGTCCGAATTATCATCATTGTGTTCAACCATATGCATTCTAGGACGATCGGTTGTAGACCTATGGACCTCTTTACTTCGACTCTCTTGGGCCAAAGCTTTTTGTAAGACTTGATTAATGCTCAAAAACTCATAACTTTCTAGCCTCTCTTTAATGTGAGTTTTCAAACCATTAAGAACAAGATCTGCCAAGTCTCTCTCAGTTATCACTAAGCTATAACATCGGTTTTTTATATCTCTAAATCTCTTGACATAATCGGTGACCGATTCATCATGTTTCTGCCTAACCGATGTAAGATGTGACAACTTTAGCTCATTATCGCCGCTATAAAAATGATCATGAAACTTTTGCTCTAATTGCGACCATAAGCGAATTGAGCCATGTGGTAAAGCAGCAAACCATGAAAATGCGGTGCCAGTTAAAGACAAGGGAAATAAATGCACTTTCAACTCTTGTATGGAACCTGCTTCACCCAGCTGTGCTAGATACTGACTCACATGCTCCCAAGTTGTTTTCGTACCCTCACCATTAAATTTAACAAAATCAGGAACCTTATAACCTTGAGGGTAAGAAATTGCATCGAAGTGTTCAGGATAAGGCTTTTGATACACACGACTCTTTACTTTCGGCTCGTTTCCGAAAGTTTCTTGAAACATCTTATGCAAATCCTCCCTTAATTTAGCTAAAATTGGATCTGAGGTAGATGAAGATGTTTGTGGCAATGACATAGGAGCAACCTGAGTACTAGCTATTGGTGCAACTTGTGGGATGGGCGCCGAACCATAATTCGGCGGAAGACCAAACATACTTGCGCCTATGGGTGGTGTGACAAAATGATTCGGCGTTGACGCCGAATTGGGCACACTCATAATAGGATTAGGGTATGTAGGTGTAGTCACAAGCTGGTTGGTTTGACTAGGGTAGAAATTCAACGGCATACTATATTGTTGTTGTATAGGAGGCGCCGATGAAATAGGTAAAGTTGGACTGGCGTTTTCAGATACACCAACAGTACCACTAGATGACGGAGGCATATTTTTCTGAGCATTAGCACTAGCCACAAAAGAATT
This sequence comes from Triticum aestivum, assembly GCF_018294505.1. Taxonomy (NCBI): domain Eukaryota; kingdom Viridiplantae; phylum Streptophyta; class Magnoliopsida; order Poales; family Poaceae; genus Triticum; species Triticum aestivum. The sequence continues at coordinate 146,628,482 of NC_057804.1, forward strand.
GTATGCCATCACATTACCCTTGCTAACAAGACTTTCAATCACAGCCACTTGCTCTGGAGAAAAAACTTTACTCACAGTGATTACATCTTGTTCGTCGATGAGGGGAGGAAAATTGACGTTTCCAACCGGAGTGATGTTGCCTTGACGGTCCTTCTTGAAACTTGAAAGAAACGCTTCCAAATCCTCCTCCTCGCGCTTCTTCTTGAGCGCCTCAAAAGCCTCTTCACGCTGCTTCTTGCGCGCTTCGTAGGCTTGGCGATGTTCATCCGATAGTTCATCAAGACCGGGCTTAATGATGTTATCGGCGTCAACTTCTGAGGGCTTGGGGAGATTAGACATGGTTGATGATGATTCTTGATCTTTCGTCCCCAGCGGAGTCGCCAAAAAGTGTGTTCGCACACGAACACGTCACCGTGTACCTTCAACGCCGAGGGTGATGCACCGCAGCTCACGTCGAAGGAGACCCGCCGGAAGCGCGGTACGCAAGACAATCCGGCAGGCGCTTTTGAGCACCCGAAACCCCACGCGCTCGGGAGGGACCCCGTCTGGACGCGCGGCGGCTATGGGCTGCCCTAGGTCGGTTCGCCCGCCCCTAGAGCCTCGAGGATCGCTGCCCTCCAATATGAAGAACAAACAAAGAACGAGAGAGAAAGAACAAGGGAGGGATGTAAAACTAGGGTAAAAAAATAGATGAGTTTTGCGATTGTGTGTTGTTGTTCAATCGGCCGTCACCTCTTGTCTATATAAGAGGCGGGTGGACTTTCCGTACAAGAAAAGGACTTGCCTAGCCATGCAAATCATCAAAACCTAGTAAAACACGGACTATTCACGACCCCGGCCCGGATGTCCGTCTCAAGGCCCGGATGATCTGGCCTAGCCCAGTTTCTTGACAGCAGCTTATTGTTTTGGCTCTAGAATCCTCATACGACCTCGGATTTGGACGTTTTTTATATCCAAATCAACCGCCTCGACGAGACGCACAACTTTCATGTTGAACACGTTTTCATCCGAGGCCATATTGAGGGTGTTTCAGGCCATTTTTTAAAGTCTGCAGCAGAAAAACGTGTCCGGACACCCGGACGATTGCCCGGATTGTCCGGCCTTTACCCGGATCATCCGGAAGTTGATCCAGATCATCCAGCTTCTAATTTTAGCTTCTGTTGTTTTGGTCAATTTTTCGGCCCTCGGCCGGATGATCTGGACCCCGGTCCGGATGATCCGGCCATACAGTGCTGCAGCGCACATTTTTGGCTGTAACTTTTGCATACAAACTCGGATGAGGACGATTTTTATATCAAAATCGTTCGTCTCGACGAGACGAAGAACTTTTCTGTGGTATCTTTTTCCGTCAGAGGCCATCTTGGTTAGATTTCATGCCATTTTCTAATCTGGTGTCAACACGAGTATCTCCGAAATTGGCATATCTTTTACACTTGAGCTCCGTTTTGATCCATCTTCACATTTACTTTGATTATCTTGAAGAGAGCCATCAAATGGTGACATGAACTCATAAATTTGACCTCATCTTGCTACAGCCTCAAATCACTATTTGCGATCATGCCCTTTTTGAGCGTCAACAAGTTGCCTAGCAACATCCCAGTCCTGTCCATAGACAAAATCTGATATGTATCAGATCACAAAGAAGGATGGGAGAAAGAGGAAGGGTGTGCTGTCTTGAAGATGTGTCATACGGATTTGTCATGGCATAGGACCATGCTGCGAGGGGAAGCATCAATATGAGTATATGACCTGCAAGGAGAAGATGCCCACCTTGGATGTGCCAGGTGCAACCTGAGTTTATTGTCAACGACTTAACGAGGACCAAATTCAAATTGATTTCCATGTTCATTTGTTACTCCTCCAAGTGCAAAAGAAAAAACATCTGCAATGGTTATTTCCTCTACCCCAGTTCTAATCATGTCTCTTCCGTCTAACTGCTAAAAGTTGGACATGCTTGCCATGTGTTTGAGATAACATTTAAAGAAATACCTATGCATTGGAGATATTTATAGTTTATAGACTGGCTAACAACATATAATTTGGAGCAATACTAAAAGTACTGAATTTAGGAAACAATACACTACATGTTATACACTCTCAGTAACAGCAGCTGCTCTTTATGGAGTTTCTTTTTCCTATAGAATAAGATGATATATGCAAATAATTCTCATCACTGCAAAATACATCTTTAGGGTTATTCTATACTCATGAAGTAATAGTAGCGCTGTTGTGTTTCCCGTAGATTATTTTTTAGAAGATGCTATATACGAATCCTTTCTCTGCAAATTTCTGTCTCACGCATCTATGATCCTTTTCAAGCCAATTCCCCAGCCCAGTACAACCAGTTCCGCCTCCATCATTTATCTCTCTCTATCCGTCTCGTGCATAATTGTACTATAATTAATTTTCTATTTTTATTTCGACAAATGTTAATAGATATTCAGCCTATATACATACATCTATCTAAAGTATAGACCATGCAGACTCATGGGTTGGTAAGCTATCTATATACATATGATTTTGCATAAATTTTGATATAGCAATGGATCAAATGAACGAAGATAGGCATAGAAAACTAAGCCAAAAAATACAGGAAGTCTAGCCGCGCAAATGCGCGGGTGGCCCCGCTAGTTTTATCTAAGGTCGAGGGGTTGACCCCCGACAATCATAGCTCCGCCTAAACACAACATTTGCATGTACTGTAGTACTAGACATAATATTCATGTTTCAGTTTCATGTTCATTTTAAATATTGAACTGAGGACCATGGATGTCTTACATTTTACTCCCTTCGTTCCTAAATATTAGTCTTTTTAGAGGCTTCAAATGGACTGGCACATACGGATGTATATAGAAGGAGTATTTTTGAATTCGTGTCATACATGCATGGTTTGGAAAAATAGATGCACTATACTTATTGGATTGTTGTTGTGCTCGTGCGTGTGTGTCTCTCTCTCTCTGTGTGTGTGTGTGTGGTCATATGCTTGATACATACAAAGTTTTCTCACCTCCATATTGTTCATCTTTTAAATTTGAATTTGCATTGGAAAACTTGCTGGGATACCATAAAATGTGAAATCCACGTTGAGATCACTATATCACAAACTCACTCTAATTCAACAACTCATCATAAATCAATTACCACGTTGAGATTAGTATTTGCAAGGAAAATACAGGTATTGTAATACACATAGATTCGTTTGGCAATTTAAAAGGTTCCTTTCGTATTCTCGAATGGTAGGACCCAACAGCGTACCAGCCAGACCTTGGCTCGTATTGATCCTGAAAAAAGGGCTCGTGTCCTTCGCTGGCGTGCGTGGTACGCACATTAGGCAACCCCAACCAGTCGAGCCTCAGCGTTTCAAGTCGAAATATCTGGCGGCCAGAATTCCAGCCCTAGGAAATTCCCCTCATGTCCCCGGTCCATAATGACTACCGATGTGTTGGAAATATGCCCTAGAGGCAATAATAAAAGGATTATTATTATATTTCCTTGTTCATGATAATTGTCTTTTATTCATGCTATAATTGTATTATCCGGAAATCATAATACACGTGTGAATACATAGACCACAATACGTCCCTAGTAAGCCTCTAGTTGACTAGCTCGTTGGTCAATAGATAGTCATGGTTTCCTGACTATGGACATTAGATGTCGTTGACAACGGGATCACATCATTAGGAGAATGATGTGATGGACAAGACCCAATCCTAAGCATAGCACAAGATCGTGTAGTTCGTTTTGCTAGAGCTTTTCCAATGTCAAGTATCTCTTCCTTAGACCACGAGATCGTGTAACTCCCGGATACTGTAGGAGTGCTTTGGGTGTACCAAATGTCACAACGTAACTGGGTGACTATAAAGGTGCACTACAGGTATCTCCGAAAGTGTCTGTTGGGTTGACACGGATCGAGACTGGGATTTGTCACTCCGTATTATGAAGAGGTATCAGTGGGCCCACTCGGTAGTGCATCATCATAATGAGCTCAAAGTGACCAAGTGTCTGGTCACGGGATCATGCATTACGGTACGAGTAAAGTGACTTGCCAGTAACGAGATTGAACGAGGTATTGGGATACCGACGATCGAATCTCGGGCAAGTAACATACCGTCTGACAAAGGGAATAGTATACGGGGTTGCTTGAATCCTCGACATCGTGGTTCATCCGACGAGATCATCGAGGAGTATGTGGGAGCCAACATGGGTATCCAGATCCCGCTGTTGGTTATTGACCGGAGAGCCGTCTCGGTCATGTCTGCATGTCTCCCGAACCCGTAGGGTCTACACACTTAAGGTTCGGTGACGCTAGCACTACTAGGGAAAAGCCTATACACAGAAAGTTACTAGTAGCGAGGGTTAAAAACCCTCGCTACTGCTACTTACCAGTAGCGCAGGTTTTTAAACCTCGCTACTACTAAGTTGATCGCAGTAGCGCGGGTTTTTAACCCTCGCTACTACTAAGCGGTCTCTACCGTACCCCCCGGGACATGCCATAGTAGTAGCGCGGGTTTTTAAAACCTCGCTACTACTAAGTTTGATAGCAGTAGCGTTGGTTTTTAGCCCTCGCTACTACTAAGTGGTGCCATAGTAGTAGCGAGGGGGTAAAAAACCGCGCTACGACTAAAGGTCCCATTTTCAAACTCTACACCCCCCCCATGGATCGCCATTTCAGTTTAAAAAAATAAAAGAAAATGATGAAAATGTCAAAAAAATAAAAGAAAATAAGTTTCCCATGTGATATATGGTCTAGTTGTTGGGAAAATTTGCAAATATGAATTTCGACTTTATTTGCAAAATCTCTCGAGAATTTGTAAAATGTGTGACTTCATGCTCGAGCTAAATTCCTGAGGTTAATAGGATTGACATCTTACTATTGTCAGGAAAACAACAAGTGCAGACTTGGAAACGAGGGAGAATAGAACCCGGAAGTTATGTGTGCTCAGGCTGGAGTAGTGAGAGGATGGGTGACCGTCCGGGAAGTTAGATGATTTGGAATGATGAGGGGTGACTAGAGATTAAATTGAGCAGCGATGAGGGGTTATTAGAGATTTGAGGTTAAAATAATTCATAAATTTGAAAATTAGGGAAAAAATCGAAATATTTTTTCGAAAAAATTCAAAAAAAAACCCGCGCTGGTAGTAAAAGCGCGGGTTTTTACCCACGCTACTACTAAAGGACGTAGTAGTAGCGCGGGTGGCACCCGCGCTGCTGCTATAAGTTAGCTGTAGCGCCTTATTAGTAGCGCCGGCCCCCGCGCTGCTAATAGGTCCAAAACCCGCGCTGCTGCTAGGCTTTTCCCTAGTAGTGTAGGGTTGTATGAATATGAGTATGCAGCAAACCGAATGTTGTTCGGAGTCTCGAATGAGATCCCGGACGTCATGAGGAGTTCTGGAATGGTCCGGAGGTAAAGAATTATATATAGGAAGTGCTGTTTCGGCCATCGGGAAAGTTTCGGGGTCACCCGGTATTGTACCGGGACCACCGGAAGGGTCCCGGGGGTCCACCGGGTGGGGCCACCTATCCCGGAGGGCCCCGTAGGCTGAAGTGGGAGGGGAACCAGCCCCTAGTGGGCTGGTGCGCCCCCCCTGCCCCCCCCCCCCTGCGCCTAGGGTTGGAAACCCTAGGTGGGGGGCACATGCCTTGGGGGGCACTCCACCCCCCTGGCCGCCGCCCTCCCTTGGGAGATTGGATCTTCCAGGGCTGGCGCCCCCCTGGGGGCCTATATAAAGGAAGGGGGAGGGAGGGCAGCCGCACCCTATGTCTTGGCGCCTCCCTCCCCTGCTACACCTCTTCCTCCTCCCGCAATAGCTTGGCGAAGCCTTGCCGGAGTTCTACTGCATCCACCACCACGCCGTCGTGCTGCTGGATCTTCATCAACCTCTCCTTCCCCCTTGCTGGATCAAGAAGGAGGAGACGTCATCCGCTCCATACGTGTGTTGAACGCAGAGGTGTTGTCCGTTCGGCACTTGGTCATCGGTGATTTGGATCACGGCGAGTACGACTCCATCATCCCCGTTCCCTTGAACGCTTCCGCACGCGATCTACAAGTGGTATGTAGATGTAATCTCTCTCCTATCACTCGTTGCTTAGATGAACTCATAGATGGATCTTGGTGAAACCATAGGAAATTTTTTAATTTTCTGCAACGTTCCCCAACAGTGGCATCATGAGCTAGGTCTATGCGTAGTTCTCTATTGCACGAGTAGAACACAATTTTGTTGTGGGCGTAGATCTTGTCAACTTGCTTGCCTCTACTAGTCTTATTTTGCTTCAGAGGTATTGTGGGATGAAGCGGCCCGGACCGACCTTACACGTACGCTTACGTGAGACAGGTTCCACCGACTGACATGCACTAGTTGCATAAGGTGGCTAGCGGGTGTCTGTCTCTGCCACTTTAGTTGGAGCGGATTCGACGAAAAGGGTCCTTATGAAGGGTAAATAGAAGTTGACAATATCACGTTGTGGTTAGTTCGTAGGTAAGAAAACGTTTTTGCTAGAACCCAATTGCAGCCACGTAAAAGATGCAACAACAATTAGAGGACGTCTAACTTGTTTTTGCAGCAATTGTCATGTGATGTGATATGGCCAGAAGTTGTGATGAATGATGAATGATATATTGTGATGTATGAGATCATGTTCTTGTAATAGGAATCAAGACTTGCATGTCGATGACTATGACAATCGGCAGGAGCCATAGGAGTTGTCTTTATTTTTTGTATGACCTGCGTGTCATTGAAGAACGCCATGTAAATTACTTTACTTTATTGCTAAACATGTTAGCCATAGAAGTAGAAGTAGTCATTGGCGTGACAACTTCATGAAGACACGATGATGGAGATCATGATGATGGAGATCATGGTGTCATGCCGGTGACGAAGATGATCATGGAGCCCCGAAGATGGAGATCAAAGGAGCTATATGATATTGGCCATATCATGTCACTATTATATAATTGCATGTGATGTTTATTATGTTTATGCATCTTGTTTACATAGAACGACAGTAGTAAATAAGATGATCCCTTATAATAATTTCAAGAAAGTGTTCCCCCTAATTGTGCGCCGTTGCTAAAGTTCGTCGTTTAGAAGCACCACGTGATGATCGGGTGTGATAGATCCTTACGTTCACATACAACGGGTGTAAGACAGTTTTACACATGCAAAACACTTAGGGTTAACTTGACGAGCCTAGCATGTACAGACATGGCCTCGGAACACAGAGACCGAAAGGTCGAACATGAGTCGTATGGAAGATACGATCAACATGGAGATGTTCACCGATGATGACTAGTCCGTCTCACGTGCTGATCGGACACGGCCTAGTCGACTCGGATCGTATACCACTTAGATGACTAGAGGGATGTCTAATCTGAGTGGGAGTTCATTAAATAATTTGATTAGATGAACTTAATTATCATGAACTTAGTCTAAAACCTTTGCAAAATATGTCTTGTAGATCAAATGGCCAACGCTCATGTCAACATGAACTTCAACGCGTTCCTAGAGAAAACCAAGCTGAAAGATGATGGCAGCAACTATTCAAACTGGGTCCGGAACCTGAGGATCATCCTCATAGCATCCAAGAAAGATTATGTCCTAGACGCACCGCTAGGTGAAGCACCAATCCCAGAGAACCAAGATGTTATGAACACTTGGCAATCACGTGCTGATGATTACTCCCTCGTTCAGTGCGGCATGCTTTACAGCTTAGAACCGGGTCTCCAAAAGCGTTTTGAGCGACACAGAGCATATGCGATGTTCGAGGAGCTGAAAATGGTTTTTCAAGCTCATGCCCGGGTCGAGAGATATGAAGTCTCCGACAAGTTCTATAGTTGTAAGATGGAGGAAAACAGTTCTGTCAGTGAGGACATACTCAAAATGTCTAGGTTGCACAACCGCCTGTCCCAGCTGGAGATCAACCTCCCGGACGAGGCGGTCATTGACAGAATCCTTCAGTCGCTCCCACCGAGCTACAAGAGCTTTGTTCTGAACTATAATATGCAGGGGATGGTGAAGACCATTCCTGAAGTATTTTCAATGCTGAAGTCAGCAGAGGTTGAAATCAAGAAAGAACATCAAGTGTTGATGGTCAATAAGACCACTAAGTTTAAGAAGGGCAAGAGTAAGAAGAACTTCAAGAAGGACGACAAAGATGTTGCCGCGCCCGGTAAGCCAGTTGTCGGGAAGAAGTCAAAGAATGGACCCAAGCCTGAGACTTAGTGCTTTTATTGCAAAGGGAAGGGTCACTAGAAGCGGAACTACCCCAAATACTTAGCGGACAAGAAGGCCGGCAACACTAAAGGTATATTTGATATACATGTAATTGATGTGTACCTTAGCAGTACTCGTAGTAACTCCTGGGTATTTGATACCGATGTCGTTGCTCATATTTGTAACTCACAACAGGAGCTGCGGAATAAGCGGAGACTGGCAAAGGAAGAGGTGACGATGCGCGTCGGGAATGGTTCCAAGGTCGATGTAATCACCGTCGGCACGCTACCTCTACATTTACCCACGGGATTAGTTATGAACCTCAATAATTGTTATTTAGTGCCAAGTTTGAGCATGAACATTGTATCTGGATCTCGTTTAATACGAGATGGCTACTCATTTAAATCCGAGAATAATGGTTGTTCTATTTATATGAGAGATATGTTTTATGGTCATGCCCCGATGGTCAATGGTTTATTCTTAATGAATCTCGAACGTAATGTTACACATAATCATAGTGTGAATACTAAAAGATGTAAAGTTGATAACGATAGTCCCACATACTTGTGGCACTTCCGCCTTGGTCACATTGGTGTCAAGTGCATGAAGAAGCTCCATGCTGATGGACTTTTAGAGTCTCTCGATTATGAATCATTTGACACATGCGAACCATGCCTCATGGGAAAAATGACCAAGACTCCGTTCTCCGGAACAATGGAGCGAGCAACCAACTTATTGGAAATCATACATACTGATGTGTGTGGTCCAATGAGCGTTGAGGCTCGCGGAGGATATCGTTATGTTCTCACTCTCACTGATGACTTGAGTAGATATGGGTATGTGTACTTGATGAAACACAAGTCTGAGACCTTTGAAAAGTTCAAGGAATTTCAGAATGAGGTAGAGAATCAACGTGAACGAAAGATAAAATTATTACGATCAGATCGTGGAGGAGAATATTTAAGATACAAATTTGGTACACACTTAAGAAAATGTGGAATCGTTTCACAACTCATGCCGCCTGGAACACCTCAGCATAACAGTGTGTCCGAACATCGTAATCGCACTCTATTAGATATGGTGCGATCTATGATGTCTCTTACCGATTTACCGCTATCATTTTGGGGATACACTCTAGAGACAGCTACATTCACTTTAAATAGGGCACCGTCTAAATCCGTTGAGACGACACCGTATGAATTATGGTTTGGGAAGAAACCTAAGCTGTCGTTTCTAAAAGTTTGGGGATGCGATGCTTATGTCAAGAAACTTCAACCTGAAAAGCTCGAACCCAAGTCGGAAAAATGCGTCTTCATAGGATACCCCAAGGAAACCATTGGGTATACCTTCTACCTTAGATCCGAAGGCAAGATCTTTGTTGCCAAGAATGAATCCTTTCTGGAAAAATAGTTTCTCTCGAAAGGAGTAAGTGGGAGGAAAGTAGAACTCGATGAAGTACTACCTCTTGAACCGGAAAGTAGTACAGCTCAAGAAAATGTTCCTGTGGTGCCTACACCGACTGGAGAGGAAATTAATGATGATGATCAAGGTACTTCGGATCAAGTTGCTACTGAACTTCGTAGGTCCACAAGGACACGTTCCACACCAGAGTGGTATGGCAACCCTATCCTGGAAATCATGTTGTTAGACAACGGTGAACCTTCGAACTATGAAGAAGCGATGGCAGGCCCAGATTCCAACAAATGGCTAGAAGCCATGCAATCCGAGATAGAATCCATGTATGAAAACAAAGTATGGACTTTGACTGACTTGCCCAATGATCGGCGAGCGATAGAAAACAAATGGATCTTTAAGAAGAAGATGGACGCGGATGGTAATGTCACCATCTATAAAGCTCGACTTGTCGCTAAGGGTTATCGGCAAGTTCAAGGGATTGACTATGATGAGACTTTCTCTCCCGTAGCGAAGCTTAAGTCCGTCCGAATCATGTTAGCAATTTCCGCATACTATGATTATGAGATATGGCAGATGGACGTCAAAACGTCATTCCTTAACGGTTATCTTAAGGAAGAGCTGTATATGATGCAGCCGGAAGGTTTTGTCGATCCTAAGAATGCTAAAAAAGTATGCAAGCTCCAGGGATCCATTTATGGGCTGGTGCAAGCATCTCAGAGTTGGAACATTCGCTCTGATGAGATGATCAAAGCGTTTGGGTTTATGCAGACTTATGGAGAAGCCTGCGTTTACAAGAAAGTGAGTGGGAGCTCTGTAGCATTTCTCATATTATATGTAGATGACATACTTTTGATGGGAAATGATATAGAATTCTTGGACAACATTAAGGCCTACTTGAATAAGTGTTTTTCAATGAAGGACCTTCGAGAAGCTGCTTACATATTAGGCATCAAAATCTATAGGGATAGATCAAGACGCCTCATAGGTCTTTCACAAAGCACATACCTTGATAAGATTTTGAAGAAGTTCAAAATGGATCAGTCCAAGGGTTCTTGCCTGTATTGCAAGGTATGAGATTGAGCTCGGCTCAATGCCCGACCACGGCAAAAGATAAAGAAGAGATGAGCGTCATCCCCTATGCCTCAGCCATAGGATCTATTATGTATGCCATGTTGTGTACCAGACCTGATGTAAACCTTGCCGTAAGTTTGGTAGGAAGGTACCAAAGTAATCCCGGCAAGGAACACTGGACAACGGTCAAGAATATCTTGAAGTACCTGAAAAGGACAAAGGACATGTTTCTCGTTTATGGAGGTGACGAAGAGCTCGTCGTAAAGGGTTACGTCGATGCTAGCTTCGACACAGATCTGGATGACTCTAAGTCACAAACCAGATATGTGTATATGTTGAATGGTGGGGAAGTAAGCTGGTGCAGCTGCAAGCGGAGCGTCGTGGCGGAATCTACATGTGAAGCGGAGTACATGGCAGCCTCGGAGGCAGCGCCTGAAGCAAATTGGGTGAAGGAGTTCATCACCGACCTAGGAGTCATACCCAATGCATCGGGGCCGATCAAACTCTTCTGTGACAACACTGGAGCTATTGCCCTTGCCAAGGAGCCCAGGTTTCACAAGAAGACCAGGCACATCAAGCGTCGTTTCAACTCCATCTGTGAAAATGTTCAAGATGGAGACATAGATATTTGCGAAGTACATACGGATCTGAATGTCGCAGATCCATTGACTAAACCTCTTTCGCGAGCAAAACATGATCAACACCAGAACTCTATGGGTGTTCGAATCATCACAATGTAACTAGATTATTGACTCTAGTGCAAGTGGGAGACTATTGGAAATATGCCCTAGAGGCAATAATAAAAGGATTATTATTATATTTCCTTGTTCATGATAATTGTCATTTATTCATGCTATAATTGTATTATCCGGAAATCGTAATACACGTGTAAAAACATAGACCACAATACATCCCTAGTAAGCCTCTAGTTGACTAGCTCATTGGTCAACAGATGGTCATGGTTTCCTGACTATGGACATTAGATGTCGTTGACAACGGGATCACATCATTAGGAGAATGATGTGATGGACAAGACCCAATCCTAAGCATAGCACAAGATCGTGTAGTTCGTTTTGCTAGAGCTTTTCCAATGTCAAGTATCTCTTCCTTAGACCACGAGATCGTGTAACTCCCGGATACCGTAGGAGTGCTTTGGGTGTACCAAACGTCACAACGTAATTGGGTGACTATAAAGGTGCACTACAGGTATCTCCGAAAGTGTCTGTTGGGTTGACACGGATCGAGACTGGGATTTGTCACTCCGTATTACGGAGAGGTATCACTGGGCCCACTCGGTAGTGCATCATCATAATGAGCTCAAAGTGACCAAGTGTCTGGTCACGGGATCATGCATTACGGTACGAGTAAAGTGACTTGCCGGTAACGAGATTGAACGAGGTATTGGGATACCAATGATCGAATCTCGGGCAAGTAACATACCGTCTGACAAAGGGAATAGTATACGGGGTTGCTTGAATCCTCGACATCGTGGTTCATCCGATGAGATCATCGAGGAGTATGTGGAAGCCAACATGGGTATCCAGATCCCGCTGTTGGTTATTGACCGGAGAGCCATCTCGGTCATGTCTGCATGTCTCCCGAACCCGTAGGGTCTACACACTTAAGGTTCGGTGACGCTAGCGTTGTATGAATATGAGTATGCAGCAAACCGAATGTTGTTCGGAGTCTCAGATGAGATCCCAGACGTCACGAGGAGTTCCGGAATGGTCCGGAGGTAAAGAATTATATATAGGAAGTGCTGTTTCGGCCATCGGGAAAGTTTCGGGGTCACCCGGTATTGTACCGGTACCACCGGAAGGGTCCCGGGGGTCCACCGGGTGGCGCCACCTATCCCGGAGGGCCCCGTGGGCTGAAGTGGGAGGGGAACCAGCCCCTAGTAGGCTGGTGCGCCCCCCTGGGCCCTCCCCCTGCGCCTAGGTTGGAAACCCTAGGTGGGGGGGGGGGGGCGCCCCACATGCCTTGGGGGGCACTCCACCCCCCTGGCCGACGCCCTCCCTTGGGAGATTGGATCTCCCAGGGCCGGTGCCCCCCCTGGGGGCCTATATAAAGGAGGGGGAGGGAGGGCAGCCGCACCCTGTGTCTTGGCGCCTCCCTCCCCTACTACACCTCTTCCTCCTCCCGCAATAGCTTGGCGAAGCCCTGCCGGAGTTCTGCTGCATCCATCACCACGCCGTCGTGCTGCTGGATCTTCATCAACCTCTCCTTCCCCCTTGCTGGATCAAGAAGGAGGAGACGTCATCTACTCCGTACGTGTGTTGAACGCGGAGGTGTTGTCCGTTCGGCACTTGGTCATCGGTGATTTGGATCACGACGAGTACGACTCCATCATCCCCGTTCCCTTGAACGCTTCCGCACGCGATTTACAAGTGGTATGTAGATGTAATCTCTCTCCTATCACTCGTTGCTTAGATGAACTCGTAGATGGATCTTGGGGAAACCGTAGGAATTTTTTTAATTTTCTACAACGTTCCCCAACACGATGAACAACGGAGGGATGCTTTAGTAACTAGACAACGTTACCTACCGTGCCGAGCACGGTTCAGTTCCCTCAGTCGCCGCTCGTCAAGGTCACCCGTCAACTGCATTGCCTAGTACTACTACTACTACACCAGGATGAGCACATAATTGAGCCCGTTTGTTCGTGCCCAGTACTTGAGTTAATATATCAGGCAATGCACTGGTATGGATGGATTATCCTTTTACTCCCTCCTTTCCGCTTTATAGGGCTTATCTCAAAATTTTAGTTTTCCCAATTTATAAGTCTCAATTTGGTTGTTCCCCATCACATGTTCAGATTTCAAGGTGCAATAAATCATTACATGCAAGTACTAAGAGAAAATTGACCAATGCATGTACTTTATGCATGCATGCATTGGAATTAATGCATTCGTAAACACAATTTTTGAGGAAAACAAGCGCACTAATTGAGTGGTTTTGCAAACTACAACAATTATTCCACCACTCACCATCTACCTTGGTTGGTGAGATTTTTGAATTGAGCCCTATAAACCGGAAAGGAGGTTTAACTAAGCAAAATGTTTGACCAAATCCTTTCTTAAGAAATACAACAGGACAGATGTACGGGTTGAAAATTTATTGCATGATGCAGGTTATGATATTGTTTCGAATCCTGGATCTTAAATTTCAGAAAATCCAAAAGTGAGCATAAATTCTTGAAACTGAGCATGGTCACATGATATGGCACAAATGTTATTTCGTAAGTTTTTTCTTCAATTCGGGACAAGCTGCTTATGACAAGTTGCTCAAATGAAGACGCAAGGTATTTTGGAACAAAGACCTGTCACGTTAAGGCGAACGCTTTCACTATTGAAACCGTGGGCGTTTACGTGCCGCCACGAGTCCCCGCTTCCCATCGGCAGGTGCCGTCCCAGCAAGCGTGTGAGTCGACGGGAGGCGTGCGAGCAGACCGCTGCGCCGGCTGTCAGGGAGGCGTGCGAGCAGACCGCTGTGCAGACTCACCGGGAGGCGAGCCCTTTGACCAGGCTCTGCCGCCCACCATCGTCCCAACTGCTCCCACTTTTAATGTCGCTGGTGCCGCAGTTTAAAATCAACCCCGCACTACCAGGTATTGCTACAATCCTCTCTCTTCCTCTCCGATTCTCCTGTCGTCTACCTCCAACTAGCCTGACCTAAACATACGCCATGCCGCATCACGATGGTCTGCCCTTAGTGTTCCAGTTTCATGAGGAAGACACCCAGCCGGAGTCTCAAGAACATAAGGCGCTTTGGGATGAGCTTGAACTAGCCTTGCGGGAAGACGTCGCGCCTGTCCCCGCTCCTGTTCCGGCTCCCGTCGCCCCGACTGTGCCAGCGCCCATCCCCATGGCATTGATGGGCTGGGAGCCACACATTGTCGCCGAGCTTGATGCCACGGGGTTCCATGAGGTCCCCGCCGACTTTCACGCGCCCGTGCACCCGCCAGCGCATGCGCCTGCGCATGCACTGACGCGCACGCCCGTGCCGGTGCCCGTGCACTTGCCAGCGCATGTGCCTGCGTGTGCACTGACGTGCGCGCCCGTGCTGGTGCCCATGCACATGAATGTCTCCGCCGCGCCGTTGACAGCGCATGTCCCCGCGCGGGTGCCAGTGCCCCCCTCAGTAGCATGGATGGCCGCCGTCGACCGCTTCATTGCACCAATGCCAGTCGCCTCCTCCCGCCAGTTGACTCGCTCCAAAGTCCAGAACATTTTGGCCTTCCTTGAAGCTAGGCCAACGTCCAGGAGTACGCCAACAACGGCGCAAGACGCCGCCATCGCCGTCCGTCAGTGGCGCGACGACACACAGAGCACGACAGAGGAGCCGCTTCCCACCGCGAGACGCCCCTGCCGCCGCCGCGTAATCTAAATTTGCCATGAAAAATGTTCGGATTGCCATGCTTAAAGTCCGAACGTTTATCATTTCCGTTTATTTTATATCGGTCGTCGTATAATTTAAAGTCGGAGTCAAGCTGAACGAAATGTATGGTTTGATCGATTGAATGTTCTGCTAGAGCCATATCAAAGTAAACATAAAACGTCATCAAGCCACATGTTTTCCTTGTCATCCAACGACCTAGACTGCTTCAATGTCGAGCGCTCAACACGTTTAGCGTGCAGTTAAGTTCATGCAAAAAATAGTGCTAATCGCATGACAACACGCAAATAATATCCTAGTAGTTAATATCCACATGCACTTAATATACTTCCAAATTAATGTGCATTGCATGTACACACTGACTAGTGCTACTAGTACGTGAAACTGGTGCCGTGACTTGTGAACGCGTCCAGATATGGTCAACGGCAATATCGCCCGCGAGTTCTTCCTGTATGCCCGTGCGTCTAAACGCAAAAGGGGAGGAGAGAGAGAGAGACAGAGAGCACACATGGAACCCACCAGTAAGTGAAGGTGAATAGTACTAAAAATAATATTACATGTTATCCATTAATTAGGTTGTGGTAATATAAAAACATTATGTGAACAAAGGGGGTACAACAAACATTGCTATTCTACGTATATGTTGCCTATTAACGTGCGGCTTGAAGGCCCGGTCGCATGTTCGATCCTCGTCCTTTATTTTTTTAATTTGTATATGGGTCCAAATTTGTTTCATGACATGTGGTCCCCTCGGTGTGTAGTTTGTAGCACTTTAATTTGTGGGTCGAAATTTGTTCCATTCCAAGTGGACTATCGATGTGTAGTTTTGTAGCTTATTTATAATAATTAAAGAGAACAACATAGTTTTTTAAATAATACCATGGTGCGACGTTGAAGGCTAGAAAGGACGTGCGAGAGAGCGATGACCGAGCCAGAGGGAAATCAACTAGGGGTGTTGCGTGGGTTGCAATGGTGTTTGGAGTAGTTGTGGGCCGAATGCTACGAAAATATAATCTAAACCGACCGGAATAAATGGCTACACAAATTAATCCAAGGTTGGAGTGCCCCTCGCAATGTAAATAGCTTCGGCTTTGCGAGGGATGGAGAGGTAGTAGCTTCAACGCGTGGAAGATACGGTGTGAGAAAGCGAGGTCAATCAAGAGACATATAGATAGAGAGACAAAGTGAGTGTGGTCCGACATTCACTGAACAAATATATATGCTCCGGAGAGATATTGTCCAATTGAGATTTTGGCAAGGGTGAGGGCTGTAAGATAGAGCTTGAGAGATGATCCAGTCACAGACGTGTAGATATATTTTGTGCGTGGGAGGAAGCAAGGTCAACCGATCACATAGGGTCGCCGTGCAATCAAAAGAAGTGAGACGGGTTGGAGAGAGTGACCTAGGTAGACGATGTGCGTGAGAGAGTATACAATGTGAATATGTCGAATTGGGCTCAAACATGGTGATATATCGTTTTTGTCCGAGGAAGAGCGAGGTCAATCAAGACATACAGAGAGAGATAGATAGAGAGAGAGAGAGAGAGAGAGAGATTGAGTGAGCATGGCCCACCATGAGGTCGAAAGAGTGGCGGCGGCTTGGATGGACTGACCTACATAGACAATCTGCATGAGAGAGTATAGAGTGTGTCGATCAAGGCCCGAATAGGGAGATATATCATTTGTGTGTGAAAGAAAACGAGGTTAAACGAGACTCAGATAAAGAGAGCGAGATTGAGCGAGTGTGGCCCGCCGTGCGGAAGAAAGAGTGAGATAGTCTCGAGGGAGTGACCTAGATATACAACGTGCGTGCGTGCGCACGAGAGGTTGGGGGGCTAGATTGGCAATGCATGTATTTAGCACGAGAGGGTGAGAGGGAGAGGGGAGAGAGAGAGAGCTCGGCATGGGGTGCAATGGCGGGTGTGTGAGGTAAATACATTTGGTAACAGGAGTAGAAAAAGGGGTTGTGTAGTTGAGAGACTTAGAGATCGAAACATGGAGAGAAAGAATGAACGTGTGTTGGAAATAGATAGCTTCCTAAGGTGGTTAGGAGAGGAAGATTGACCGATACAGGAAGTATGTAGCGTTTGTGCGGGGGGGGGGGGGGCTAAAAACAACATTTGAATGTATATCGTACGAGACTTAATATCGATGTTTCAATTCGGTGTACATTGTAAGATTTGAACCGAGGACCAGGCATACGGGTAATTATTTCGAATTTGTGCCATACTAAGTTTCGAAAAGTTAACATTGACTCAATTTGTTGTGCTATTTTGTAGGTCATATGTTTGAATCCATCCAAAAGTTTTCTCACTACCATGGTGTTCATCATATACATATGAATTTGTATTAAAAAAGTAGTGTGGATACAGTGAAATGCGAAATCCACGTTGGAATTGGAGATCGCTACGTGACACACACTCTAATTCAAATAACTAACTACGTGATACACACTCTAATTCAAATAACTAATTATGTGACACACTCTAATCCACGTTAGCGTGGCTACCGTTTCGATTTTTTTTTCAAATAACTTCTCATTAATTAATTTATAGTACTCCCTCTGTTCACTTTTATAAGACCTTGAAGACATTTCAGACCATGTGCAAAACTGTTCATTTTAAGTTGTCTAAAACGACTTACAAAAGTGAACAGATGGAGTATCTCATTTCGAATGACTAATTATTGCAAGGAAAACACGGGCATGGTAATACATATAGATGCTTTTGCAAATGAAAGAAGATTCGTTTGCATTCTCAAATGTAGGCGCACCAGGTAGACTAGGGTCGTGTCGGGGTGGACGCTGCTTCGGTGCCTTAAAGGCAACTGCCCTTGGGTGACTGACATGTGGGCCAGCCACCTGTTGGGCCCACATGTCATGGACACAAAGACAGGTGACTTAAGGCACCGAAGCATAGTCCTGTCGGGGTGGTCGCGTGTGTCGGACGGACGCGTAGCACCCAGCCACCCACCCCCCTTCCCCCTAAAAAAGGACGACGACAATATAAGTTCGTGCTTCCACGTTTCGGATTGAAATATCTGGTGGCCCCAATTCCAGCCCTGCAATATCTCTCTTCTCCACCATCCCCTTCCGCGCCCAGATTGCTCAAATCCCTAATTCGCCGCCATCCCTTGAATCACCCCTCGTCTCGTCTCTTTCCCCACCGTTCCCCACCTCTGTGCCGGACGACAACGATGAAGACGCCTGTCGCGCTTCACCACCGCACCGGAGCTACCTCATCTACACCCTCGTCCACCGCACAGGGTGGTCCACCGACAACGTCGGCCTCCGCAACCGACGTGCCTCACAGACACTGAGTTCCACCGCATCAGGTGCACTTCACCGACGCCATCTCCCAGCTCACCGGGGCTACTTCACCGAGCACATCGTCGCACCTCCGCCCCCCAAGGCCGTTGGGGCTTCACCAACGGTCTCGTCCACCGCATCGTAGCGCTCCACTGCCACTCAAGATCTGCATCCGTGCGTGGCCAGCCAACGCAGCGCATCACCCTGAACGGCTCTGAAGTGACCCGCACTCTAGCTAGGCGAGCATGCCCAAACGCCGGCCCAAACTAGGTATCCACACATCACTCCCTTGTGCACCGTTCCGACGATGTTTGGATATCCTTTCACTGCTCTCTTAGCTTACACGCCTATGCAACTCTGACTTTAACTCTTATTTCTTCTGGAGATATCATCTGAAACAAGCAAATCCATTTTTAGCGAAGCATGATGGTGCTACGGGATCTGGTACACATCCTGCACACCCGTATAACCTTGTAAGTATCTGTCCTCTGGTACAACATCAAGGTTGATTCCTCTTATTTGATCAACCATTCACGGTGTTAAAAATGTAGAGGGGGATGCAAGGAGCACAAGGCCTGCAAATCCAAGCAAGTGGTAACATGGACTTGTACATGGAACATCCCAAACGCAAGCAGAGCTGCAGTGAGCCTGTACAACGAGCTAGCGTAAGTCCCTGCATTTCATTTAATTCATACTGGCATTCGTGTATGATTTGTGTGCAGTGGCTGATCCACGAATTCAAGTTACCAGGGGCGAACATTTAACTTAAAAAATACGAAGGCACTTGCACTCCAGAAATCAACATAACTTGACAAATGTGAAGCTACATGCACTTTGAAAACTAGCTAATGATCCAAAGTAGTTCAGATTATAAACACTAAATGATGCAAGCACCAAAAAACACAAAATGCAACATGATGTACAAGGACTACAAACATGGTCTGTACCAGCTTGAATTATTCGTTCTCTGGCTGAAAATAACAAAGTGTAATTGCATGTATAACCAGTGCGCAAACTGCATATCAATATATCTATCCTGCACAAGTATGCCAATAGTTTCAAACAACGGATTAGAAAAGTATTTATGCAATGTTGTCATGATACAGGGACTTTCTGGTAGATGGCCTCGACGTTTCCTCAAGCTATGAAAATGCACTATAATTTGCTTGTCATCAATGCCTGCAAATCTCTGTCTCTCTCAACATAGTAGATCATCATTAGGCACTAAATCCTTCAATGAGCTTGCAAAATGCTTGCATTAGATCCCTCATTAGACATTATATGTTCATCACCAGGAGCATGTAAAATGTTTGCATCAAATCCTTCATTAGTAGTCTGTTCATTAGACACTTCAGGCTCAAGAACAACATGTGCTTGTATGTTTGCACCGGAAACTTGATTAGATACATCAGATTCAGCCAGTTCAATATTGATTGGGGAGTTATAAAATAAGTAGAAATTGGTTTCACTTTCTCATAGATTCCCTACAAACAAGCAGTTTTACAACACCGTCAAGTTTAACTATTGGCCAGAAATTGAAGAGTTGAATTAGATATAATCAGGGATGTGATGTACGTGCTCGTTGCGCATGCTACTCTTGCAAGCTGCGACTGTCCGTTTGTGCAAGCTCGATGCCATGCCCGTGCTGCCGCCGCTGCCTCCCACGTTGGCTACACCCAGGGTTGGATCTTCATCTTATTGTCCTTCCGTTCACTTGAAGCCAGGCGACCGCCCTCCAACGAGGGCGCGAGGAAGTGCTGTGTCGGTCTGTCCAGCGGCGGCTAGGTTAGGAGCAAACCAGACTGGAGGCTGGAGTGAATGAATTAGGATTTTCCTGTTGTCGATCAATATGGGAGGCGCTCGTTTGGGCCGCGAGCCTACTATAGGGCCTGCCTTGCACTTATGTTATTGGCCCATCCAAATTGAAACATTTTTCTTCATTTTTTACATTGCCTGCTCGTGCGTTCGGACGAACAAGACTAGCGTGGGCCAACCTGGACGACTCAAACTAGGTGCACACTTTCCAGCTACTTGAGGCGGCCGCCCATACTAGCCCCTATGGTGGCGTCGCCCCTTTTTGCCTGTATGATTGGATAGTGAAAAATATTCCAGTGGCGCGTTTGATTTACCCACAGAATGGTTGAATTGCTTGTTTCTATGAACTGAGTTCGCCAATAATGTGAAGGATGCCAGTCTTTTCATCCTATTGTAGATTGCTTAGATCTCGATATGCCAAAAGTAGTCGCATGAAATATACAGTAAAAGCCAGTGTGATGTGTTTGGCTACAACTAGTCTGACTACACGTCCTCGTATAACATATCAAGGACGCACCATCTTACCAGATTAACCATTCGACTTACCCATGCAGTGTGGGAAGAAAGAAGTATTGGGACTGCGTATCCAAGCAATTGATGCCATGGACTCCTTCGTACAACCTTGTAAGCGAAAAATAAGTTGCAGTGTGCCTGTACAAAGAACTAGCATAAGTTCAGTTACCTGCTTCTCAGAATTTTAGTTAGCCACTTATTGCAAAATTGTTCAATTACGTTGCTTGGCTTAATTTAGTTTGCTACTGATTACATAATGGCACAGCCTATTAATCATATTGTAGACTGCGCCTATCTATGTGTTTGATACTTACTGTTAAGAATTACCTATTTGCCTTAACTTAAATATCCACTTGTTTGTTTAACTGCTTTCCTGCTGCAACAGCGGGTTACAATGATCTTAATAACTACTTTTCAGCATCCAATTCAAACTCTTTAATTCCTTGTTTGTTTAACTGGTTTGCTGTTATAACTCCCAGTCGAGATGTTTTGCTAACTTCAACTTTTCTGAATCCAATCGGAACTTTAATGGCAAAACAGGTTAGCCCAAGATCAAAGGGCGAGGTCCCCATGGATGTTGCATCATCCCACAGCAGTGGCACCGGCCTAATCGTGCATTATGAATTGCCAACTGCTGATGCTCTAGAGGCTAAACTAGTGGTAGAAAGAGATTCTGCTTCTGCACTTAGAGATGAAGTTGACATGTTGAGGAAGCAAACAGCATAATCACAAGCTGAGACTGACCAGATTGTTAAGGCCCTGAAGGAAAAAAGGAAATTAAATTCCTACTTGGTAAATCATAGGTGAAATGTTCTTTCCATAGTTGAATAACCTTTGTGTTGTCTGTTCATGTAATCAATCAAACCATTTGTTTTAGAGATCATGTAATAATTGTTTTTTTTTGTTTTTTGCTTTGTAATTTTATTTGAGCACAAGTCTGTATTAATTGATAAGACTCAGAGACATTTCATTTGGATTGCTGTGCATTCAGCAATAGTAGTAGTATAGATGGACCATAACTGGCACGCATCGGAAGGGCCAAGATGCTGTCTAAAAAAAGGATGTTGTTGTAGCCAAAAAAAGTACAGCGGCCTGGCTTATGTATGTTAGTTGATATTATTGATCCATATACTCTATAAGTGTTTATATGTCTGTTAGTTCTGTACATTCTTGGTTGATTGACTCGGTATTTAAATCTTGATACATCGCTTGTGTACATATCTAAATGAGAGTACACATTATGCTGCATGTGACATTTGAGTTGGACATGAAGTGTTCCAAATATTCGAATTCACCTTAAACTGGATTCTAGTTTCTGAATTTGAGTATTGGCTTTTGTAAACCATATTCATATATGACAGTGGAATACATCTTTGTCATCCTTTTGAAGATATATAAAAACACATAGAATGATTTGTAAAGATTCATATAGGAATAAAAAATGGATTCGAATTTAGTTGCCAGGGTAAACGTGGATGCTATTGTCCCAAAATTCGAAAGAAGCAGCAAAATGTCCACTCCCACGTCGGCTGCCCGAAGCCAAGTGTTTGGGACATGGAAATTACTGTCTACCCATTACATGGATAATCCATCGGCCCGATTTCCACAGCTCTAAATAGGCGTAGGTTAGTAACTTCAATTAGACGTGACACAACCGCCTCTGAGCCCATTCCGACACGGTGGGCGTCAAACATGGGCGGCAAAACACATCTGATTCAAGCTCATCCGAAAGACCTCTGTTTCTCCCTCCATTCCCCATTCATACATGGTGGGCAGCAAAACAAACTCGACTCGGCCGAAAATGATGTAGGCAAATATTTTCAATAGGGGCAGCTTTGTAACTTCACTCAGATGTGACACAACTGCCCTACCTGCCAGCCCTGTTCATACACCATGGGCGCCAACCACCCTCTCCTCGCCCGAAATCACTCTGGGCAAATATTGGCGAGATGCGAGATTGCCGTCCTATCCCCAACCGACGAGACGTCCAAATTTTAAACGGGGGCTAAGTTCGTAACTTTCTCATATTTCAGAGAGCCGCGTCCCAAAAACATGGTTCGCCGTACCTCTCCCTCCATTTCCCATTCATACACCGTCCGCGCTAGAACACCCCATCCCCACACCAGCCTCCGTCCGCCACCCCATCCATTGCCTCCATCCTCCACCACATCCATCGCCACCATCCTCCACCATGCCGGAGCGCCTACCAAGACCGCGTCGTCCACTACTAGAGATGGACGTTTCTCATCCATGACAACGGACCAATAGCCTTGAATCGCGTCCTCTCGCTTCATCGGCACCATCGTGCTCTTTGTCGGGGCCGCTCACACGACCTTCTCTTCCACCACAACGGGACTTATCCCCCGATGCACCCGTCTATCGTCGCAGATCTGCTTCAACGCCACCGACAGCCATCGCACCCCCGATGCCTACACGGCGCCGCAAGAGAGGTGGTACTTCATATCTCCTCAACTTTTTGATCTCAACCAGAAAATAAATCTTAACTTGGTTACTCTACTTTCTTTTCAGCTCTTAGAATTTAGTTCTTAGTTCGAAGCAAACAATGGATGCTAAATATCATTTCTCCGTTTGCAGCTTCAAATCTGCCATGGCACAACCATAATACGGTTTAATTCATCATGCTTAGGGTTTAATTGATCATGTTGGTTCCGTGGTGGTTTCTTTAATAGAAATTGGTGGGGAAACCCTCTTTTGCTAAAAAAAATGCTTAGAGTTTCCCCCTTTTATGATCAATATACGATCAAAATACATGCTTCGTGTCATAATAACACTGCTCCACCCATCAAGCTAAACAAGCTTAGATGTTCAAATACGAATATGATATTATTAAAATAGAGTTGTTTAATTGGTCAGCTAAATGTTCCTAAATTAGTTTCGAAAATGCATGTTCGCCGCTCGGGTGTGTATCTCTACAGGGTGCCCACGGTTTGCCGGCCCACCCTGGGATTTTGGGTCGTCCTAGGCCCTGATTCCCCTCTGTTCTGCTGCGCGATTCCGGCCTCTACTCGCCCCCAGCCGCCTGCCTCGCCGGTGACTTGTCTTCCTCGGACAACATGACTCTAGGAGGAGAGGCCGGACTAACAAGAGGCCAGGAGCCGCTCGCCCAACAGCGTCACCGCTGCCCGGGCGCGCCGCCGTGCCTACCTTCCCAGTCCGTTTAGGGCTCAGGCGTGCAGCACCCACCAAGCCAACCCGATTTATCCTGAGATACGTCCTCAACACTCAGTAGCCACTCCTCCTCACCCATTTTCTAATTGATTCATTACTCATTAGGAGGATTTTCATTAGGGTTTGTTGTGTGCTCAGTGCTACCTACACTTAATGGTTCAGATGTATTTCGGTAATCTTTAGTACCTCTAAAGTTCACAGGGTTTTCAAAATTCTGTCCCTCAGAACATAAACTAGTCATTTTGGATTGTTGGTCGTAGTGACATTGACCCAGATTACTACTGCAAGCCAGGTTTGTTGACAATTTTACTTGTCTTTCTTACTCATTCGATATAATATCCAATTATTCACGTCGATTAGTTGCAAACAATAAGTGCTAGACAAACTTCCTCATTCAGATTTTGGACGGTCTCTTACAGCAGTTACAATTCTGCATACTTGTCCTAATAAGCTCACAAGTAAATGATTGATTCACTACATCTATGCTTGCCTTGTCATATTTGTTGTCAATATTCTTTTAGGGTGGACCATCCTGTTTCTAAATACTGGAACTGTAGACATGAGTGAATAGTATTTCTCTATGTGATCTGTTCCATCATGTGTGGGTTACGAACACTGCATTGTATAGAAAGAAAGTGTCATTTCCAGCTTTTACATAGGTTTCGATCTTTTACATGGAATACAATCTGCCTACTTGCTTTGTGTCGCACTACTAACACTCCACCCTTGAAGCTAAACATTACGCCACTCATAATTGCTTAGTTTATTTGTTCAAATATGAATTTCATATGATTCTAATGTTCCTAATTCAGTTTTGAAATGTGTGCTTGCCTGTTATAGAGACATAAGGGGTTTGTATTTCTGTGTGTGGTCTGGTCAGTACGTTTGGGGAGGTGAACTTTGCATATGCAGGGGTTTATAGGGAGACACTCTCCGAGTTGAATCCGCAATGCATTCCATAGATAATCTGACTACTTTTTATGTTTTCATGAATCTCAGATTCTGAACAGCATCATAATGATTATGAGCTTGCGCGCATGAAAAGAATAAAGCAGAATAATGCCATGGCTGTCAAACTTGGCATTAAAGGACTGAAATCAAGTCTGGATGCAATGCAATGCAAACGCTCTCCACCTACAGCTTCATGCTCATAATATGATCCTAACAGTGATTCTGAGCTAGAGGGAGACCTAAGTCAATGTAGCTCCCTAGTGGAGGAGTCAGAGGAAGATGCCCTATCTTATTCACCCATCAAGGTACTTGCTCTAACTTTCCAAGGTTACATTGCTCGCACATATCTTGCAACTGATGCTTTGCATTGCTTCTACTTTGTTGAACTACCATTAGCTTAGTTTACACATCGTGTACGTGAATACACCCTGCCTATCCATTTTTAGTACATATTCCATCTATCATCATACCATATTTATCCAATCAAATGTTGTTCTTGTGTATCAGACGTTCAAAAGGAAGAGGGCGATTGCTGATCGTGGAGGAGCACAAGCAAAGTATTTGGAAAAGGTAGTGGCACATGATAAATCAAATAGCCCATTAGGTGTAGTTGCAATATCACCTGACCCACAAAATACCCCAACTCTAGCAGACTCTATCCCTACTACACTGGTCATTTCTGATGCCCCAACTCAGCAGACCCCAACTGCAGCAAACAGTATGATTATGCCAGTCGACATCGCACCAGCTGTACGACGCAAAACCCCCATTCCAATAAAGAGTACACCAAATCCAGTTGCCAAATCCCTTTCCGAATCAAAGAGAGCCCCAATTGCAGCAAATAGGACCCCTGTTCCATTTCTTCCTAGTTTAGAAGACAAAGCTTATGTTGTTGTCAGGAACTTTGTGCGCATCTTTCCTTCATGGAAAGATTATACCGCAGACACAGAAGAATTTCCAGTCTTCCTCCACAACTTACGCGTAAGTAATGTACTAATGTTATTCATGGTCATTACTGCATATGTTTCTGCTGACAGAAGACACAAGATTTCATTCTTTTAAATAGGTGAGGAGCAAACTGGATTGTGATGACGAGCAAGAGTTGGTTGCGCTTTTCAAGCACTCGTTGATGAAGTATCGTTCCTACCTGAGGCAAGCGCACTTCGATGGCAAGCCTCTGAAAAAAATTTCTGTAAAGTCTCCGGTGCTACATTTATCCGACGGTGACTGGAATAATCTTGTTACACATTGGTCTCGGCTGCAGCGTAAGGTACTCTCTATGATATCGCATCACAATTTGAACTACATTTCTGCATTTGCCTTAATGTCTCACTTGTACGAAAACTGTTAGCAGAAGAACATTCATTCTCAAGGGACCACAAAATCTCGCAACTATACTGCACACTGC
The DNA here is from genome assembly GCF_018294505.1 of Triticum aestivum. Classification (NCBI taxonomy): domain Eukaryota; kingdom Viridiplantae; phylum Streptophyta; class Magnoliopsida; order Poales; family Poaceae; genus Triticum; species Triticum aestivum. The sequence continues at coordinate 146,654,756 of NC_057804.1, forward strand.
ATTGCTCTTGTGAGTACCTATTGCCCTGTATGACCATACTTACTTTCATAGCTGTTTGATTATGTAGCATCACTGCACATGTTAGCCTTGTAATCGTCCATTTGGTGGACATTATAAGATCCGTATGGACTCTTACACAAATTTAGAATCAACCCAATGCTTTTGAAGAGGTTTAGCTCTACAGTCCTCTTGTAAGGACTGAACGTGGTCTATCACTGTACTTACATTAACAGCTACTCCCTCCATCCCATAATATAAGAACGTTTTGTACAGTACACCAGTGTTCAAAACACTCTTGTATTATGGGAAGAGGGATTGGTTCATTTTGTAGCATTCTCCATCTTATCTCCCTTGCCCACCATTTACTAAAAAAGATCAGATCTATATTTAATCTTACCAACAAGTAGAATACATAGACAATGCCAGTGCAGAAGTGTAGCCCATTGCTCTTGTCAGTACATTTTGTCCTGTAACGCTTGTACTTCCAGGGATTGGTAGTTGATTATGTAGCATCAATCTGCATCTTATCTTCACTATCCTCTATCCCTTCCAGTATTGTCACATCTATAATTACTCTCTACAAAATGTAGAGTACATGCAATGCTTATGAAGAAGATTTTGTGTTGAAATTCTTGAGTTATCCTTCCTTGACATGGAGAAGGGCATTATAAAGCCGGTGTTAACTGTTAATGTTAGTCAGTCCTTCTAAAGCCTTTATCCTCAACTATTGTTTAATTTGCTCATACTCCCTATCTTTTACTGCTATTTAGTTTGCTGTTTCTACCAAAATCCATGTTCGTAAGAACCGTAAGTTCTAAGTTTTACTTGTAAAACCAAATTCCTTATTCATACCATGCACATTACTTAATACTCCCTATATGTATGCTTGTTTTTGTGGATCTATAATCCAGTGTGTGGTGAAGCAGCCCACGTTTGCACCTTGTCATCTCTTGTTTTATCTTACTGATGTGGCTGATGATATGAACAACATGCCATGCACATCATCCAAAATAGATACAATGATTTTCTTTGCCCTTCATCTATGCTTGTTATGTTGACATGGTAATCCAGTAGTCTGGTGAAGCTCCCCGCATTATGAACAATGCCAAATTATGCTATTGATATTTTGAACTTACTCGTTATTTTCTAATTTGAAATTGGATAGAATTGACAGAACAGTTATCATCTTTGTTTATACACATGCAAAACCTGTCATCTCTCTGCTTTGTTTCAGGGTGATATGCCTGATGGCATGCACAAGTCTGCTGAAGGCTGTGAGACAAATCCAACATATATTGCAGCAAAGAAGGCAAAACATCTTGAAGATAGCGAGACAACCCCAAAGTCTTGTCTTGATGCAGTGTTCAAGTTACTTGAGACTAACAGTCAGACAAGCTCACAGAATTTGTTGTCCGAATCAGTTCGACTTCTTCAGTCCCAAGTTCTAGCAGAAAGGCATACTGCAACTCAACTTCGACTTGAAGTCCTATCTCTAAGAAAGATTGCGGAGAACACCAATGAGAACCTCATCGCTAAACAGCTACACCTGGAAGCTATGACCGACATGCTAGGCCGGTCTCATAGCCTTGCTCAGCAGCTTGCGCAGCAGTTCCCCCGCAAGGCTAACCTTTCTTGAACTGTCTTGGAAGTGGTCTCGGTTCAGTATTATTTTGTTATGCTGCAATGGTGCCTAGTTTTTGTAATCTGCTTCTTCATTGCACTTTATGATCACTGGTGGCGAACTTCGATGCCCAGTGGATGTAATATACCTTAAATCCTTTATTGTATAGTGTAGGTTTATTCTTAGTTACTATGCCGTAATTTCTTTATTGTATAGAGTAGGTTTGTTCTTAATTCCTACTAGTTACTACCATCATTCGCTATCTGAAGAAAAATCAGATGTAGTCGACCAGGTCGAAACATTCGACTCTAACGAGCCAGGTTTTTAGTGGGCCACAATTGGGCCGGCCTGCGTCTTTCTTGGGCCCGAATGATTGGGGCCTTCACACATTGCGCCAGGCCCAAACTTACACCGGCCTATATTTTAGTTGGGCCTTTTGTCGACCCAGCGCTTAGTTTGGCCCAGGTAGCGTTGGGCCATTAACAGGCTGAATATTGTACTGGCCTGTTACGGCCGAGATGAAACCACGGGCCTTTAGCAGGCCAAAATGTATGTTGGGCCTCAATTTTCACTAGTCGTCGACGGGCCTTCAGCAGGCCGAAATGTAGACCAGGTCGTTTTGGGCCCAGTTAGCTTACGGGCCGTTACCAGGCCGAAACATATCTCGGGCCTTAGTTGGCCCACTAATATCATGGGCCTTTAAGAGGCCGAAAGCTTAGTACAGGCATCAACGGGCCGAATTACATGACAGGCCTTTAACAGGCCCAAAGTCACGTTGCGCTTAACTGTTGCCACCTTTAGGACGGGCCGTTAGTGGGCCCGATGTCCTGTCGGACCATATATGGCCCATGGGCTGCACGGGCCATTCCCAGGACGAAAGTCACACCGGGTTGAAATGGGCCCATGTCTACATCAGGCCTCTAACAGGCCGAAAGTCACTGGGCTGTAGTTGGGCCCAAATATTCGGCGAACAATTAACGGGCCAAATCTGGCTTCGGGCCGCAAATGGTCCCAAGTATTGGGCAAACAGTTAATGGGCCAGATCTGGCTTGGGGCCGTAAATGGGCCCAAATATTGGGCGAACAATTAACGGGCCAGATCTGGCTTCGGGCCGTAAATGGGACTTTATTAAGCAGGATGTTATTGGGCTGGCCCACTAGTACCTGATTAAGTTCTACGGGCCTTTACCTAGGCTGACCGTTTTAACCTATATGGGCCTCTGTTGGGCCCAGCCACGTGTCGACGTATCATAGGCATGTCTCCTCTAATGGACGAGCGACATCTAGCCCACTGATGAGCTGACAGGTGTTCCCTTCGGCCAATCAGAATTTTACACGTGGAAATTTCCCATTGGTCGGGGATGTTAACGGGTTATCAGATCCAAAATCTGACCCGATAGCTTAACGGCGTTCCGTTACGGTGGATGCCATGTGTCGGTCACCCTTGATGAAAGCACTTCTATGACGCGCGATTTATCATCATGGAAGTGGACACTTCCGTGATGATAATTTTGGTAATGTCATAGAACACTTCTACGATAGCACATGTATGACTATCTTGATTTTGTCATAAATTTTTCATGGATGTACATGCATGACAAAAAACGCGACCTACTGTGACAAACATGTATCATCATGGAAGTGTATGTTTTTTGTAGTGATAGAGTCACGTTATAGGATGTTGATGCAGCTGCCACCATCTATCAGAACTCGGGAGAAGCGAGCAGCCCGCCTCTCTGTTGTGAAGGTGGCATCTAAGACTAGGGCATAAGAACCAGGAGAAGGCATCACCTTCGGGTGGTCGGCCCTGCTCCAACTGATAGGCTTCTCAGACCAATGCATGAACTCGGGGGCCTCTGATGCCACTACATGTACTTCTTGTTTGCCGCTACCGTCTGCTGTGCTTATCATCGGCCACGCTGGTGAACACGACGTAAGCTCCATGCTCTTCAGGATATTCATCTTGTATTGCGCCAATTGGCTGGGCTGCCGACTGCTGGGGAGGAGGAGGCGGCGGGCCGGCAGGCGGAGGAGGCAGGAGTCCATCACCCTTGGCGATCCTCGTGAGCCAATGGCATTTCCGAGTGGTGTGTGTCGGATCATGGGTTCCGGAAAACCCTTAAGGTTCAAACTCTGGGGTGCGTGCGAAGTTCTTTCCCCCCTACCGATCCACGCCCTAGCTTGCTAAGATCTCGCGGACGAACTCAACGAACTCACAACACAAAAGACACAAGATTTATACTAGTTCGTGCCACCATTGTGGTGTAATACCCTACTCTAGTGTGGTGGTGGTGGATTGCCTCTTGGGCTGATGATGAATAGTACAAGGGGAAGAACAGCCTCCTGAGGTTGAGGTGTTCTTGTGCTCTATGAACTTGTGGGTGTGAGGATGGAAGATGGGATCCCCTCCTACTATGGTGGCTAGTCCTATTTATAGAGGCCCTGGTCCTCTTCCCAAATATTGAGCGGGAAGGGAGCCAACAATGGCCAGTTTGAAAGGGGACAACTAGTATAGCTTATCTTGACAAAAGCGGTCTTCGCCTGCAAAAGGCTCTGGTGGTGACGCCGCCTTGGGCGCCATGGTAACCTCCGTCTTGCCGTCCTGCTGGTCTTGGTCTCGTTGCACTGATATGGAAACCTTTTCTTGACGCCTTGGTACACCGCGCCTGCGCTTGCTTCCTTAGCACTAAAAGGGGAAACAAGGACACTACGCGCGCTGGCGCCTGCCTGGCGCCCGCCTAATCTTGATCGTCAAGGCTCACGTCACGAGAACCTCGCGAGGTTTGCCCTGCCTTGATCTCTCCACTCCTCGCGAGCCAACCTGATGAGGCCGCTCCTGAGGAGGTCTTGTGTCGTCCGCCTCGCGAGGCTTGGCCCCTCGCGAGGGTCTTGAACGCCTTTTTGATGAAGATGGGCCATACGGTCCCACACGCAGGGCCATGCCATGGGCAGCAAGCAGGCAAGTCTGGGGACCCCGTTTCCTAGAACACCGACAGTAGCACCCGGGCCCAAGGCGCACTCGGGCTTGGCTTCAAGGCGAAGCCAAAGGTCAAGTGCGGAGCGCCACGGGCCCCAAAAAGCCTGTGGCCTTGGTCGACGCATGGCGGTTGATTGGACGTGGGCGTCTCCGCTTCCCCACGTTGCCTCGGCAACTGCTTGACTTGACAAAAGGCTGGTGCAGATAGTGTTTGCCTTCATTGCTTCTCTCCACCTTGCTCAGATCCCCTTTCTTGCGCCCTGCATCCGAAATCCTCAGATCTGCTTCCATCTTCCTTCGCACCAGCGACCAATGGCGCCGCGCAAGGTCAAGTCCTCCTCATAGCCGGCTTTATATGAACCAGCTCTCGACGCGCCCAATATCTCGGAGAAAAACCTCGCTGCCACGTGCTTGCTGACGGCGGGGGAGAGCAATGAGAGGGGGAAAACGGAGCTCCGGGTCGCCTCCGACGTGCCGGAGCCCGAGGGGAGCATGTTCTTCCCCTTCTTCACGAGCAGTATCGCCGCCGGGTTGGTTCCTCCCTTCTCTGACTTCTTCTATGAGGTCCTCGGCCATTACAGGCTACAGGCGTTGCATCTTCATCCCAACTCCATCCTTCTCCTGTCCATCTTCGCCTACTATTGCGAGGCGTATCTGGGTGTGATGCCATCCGTAGCTCTGCTGCGCCACTTCTTCTACCTCCATGTCTGCGAAGGTCATATCTCCGGGTGCGCCAATTTCATTGTGGCTGGCAAGGCCAACTCAATCTCGAACACCGGGAAGAAGGCCGACAACCTCAGGGCCAAATGGGTCTTGATGGGTGCCAAGTGTGTCCACCCGTGCTTGGTGCTGCCGACGGAGATGCCCCAGTCTGACAAGGGGTGGTCTCGTGCAGAGCTTGCTGATGAGCTAGAGTCGTCGGTGTTGGAGTAGATGAAGGATGACCTGAAGCCGGGCAACGCGAGGGCGGCCAAAGTGACAGGGGCCATGCTCCTGAGGGAATTCTTGATGATGTGCATTGCTCCTCTTCAGGCGCGTGCGCGCCCCTTGTGGAGGCTTGGAGGTGAAGAAGACAAGATTCGCCTGAGGCCGAAGGCCCTTCCAGATGATGAGTTGTCTGCAGTTTTGCACCTCTTGGTCAGGGACAACCAAGAGTACCCGCCAAGCGCCTTCATTCCTTTTTTCCGCCGCACGGACTGGGAGCAGATTGTGGCCGCTCGGCCGACTTTTGAAACACGCGGTCTGGTGCCGCCGGCGCCTACCGGGGCTTCTGCAGCCCTATAGCCGGTGGAGCTGTCTTCTGAAGAGTCCCGTGGGGAGGAAGAAGAGGAGGTAGACTCGGAGGCGATCCCCGAGGAAATGGGGGAAACTTCCCCCTTGAGCAAGGCTGACATCCTCCGCACCCTGCGAGACGATGCCGAGACCGACACCGAGACCCCTAAGGAAATGGGGGAGCTGCCCGTCATCCTGACAAGGGGTAGATCATCGCTGGTCTCTTGAGATGTTGCCTCCGCTTTGACGCCGCCTGGAGCTGCCTCCGGCCCTTTATTGCGTCGTCTTCTCCTCCCGGAGCCCGTGTGCCCACTCCTCAGGCTCCGAAGCTTTCGGGTTTTAGGCTCCCCAAGCGAAAGGTGGACTATGTCGCGGTGGATCAGCAAGTGCTTTGAGCTTCGTCTTGGTCCTGCTCGTACTTTCTATTTTCTGACATTCACCCTTGGTTGATCAGGCCAATGCCTTCGGTGAAGAAAAGGAAGGAGGATACAGCAGTCGCGCCCCCTTCTACGGAGAAAGGAGACGACAACACTCGCACCTTCCCAGCCCGGTCGCCCTCGTGAGGCCTAGAGGAGCATCATCGGGAGGAGTCAGCCCCCATGGCCCTGCTGGCTCCGGAAGAGCCGGTGCCTGGCTCGGCTGATGAGGTCCCAAAGGCTCAGGAGCCTTGATCTCCCAGGCTCTAGTGACAACGCCGCCCCCTCCCCCTGCTGCGCCTCTGGCCCCAGGTTCTTCTGCTTCCTCTGCCGCCTTGGAGCGCATCCTTTCAGATATGGCCCGGATGCGGGAAGATCTCCTGGGCACAGACCCGCGCTTGGTAGCCGGGCGCCTGAAGCTGGCCTCTGGCTGGCTTCACTCTTACTTGGCGGTTCGAGCTTCACTGAGCTAGGCCACGGCAGCCTCTGAGAAGGAGAAGCAGGCCGTCGCCAAAGCTGCGGCCGATCGCGAGGCGGCACTTAAGGACGCTGAGGCCGCCCGCGACCGCTACCAAGAGCTGGAGGACAAGCTGAAGAGCCTGCATGACCAGCGCGCAGAAGAAGCATGCGGCCGCCAGGCGAATGAGGAGGAGATGAGGGCCCGGGAGGACGCCATCAAGGGCCACGACGCCGAGCTGGGACAGCTGGCGAAGGCGCAGGCCGCGGAGCGCAGGCTGCTGGAGGAGTTGGAGTAGAAGGCGACGGCGAAGAAGGCTGATCTTGACACCAAGGTGAAGGTCCTGGGTGAAGACCGCGCGGCCTTCTCGCTTCTTGAGGAGAGGTCCAGCATGGCACTGAAGTCGCTGTATGAGAGGGGCTTGGAGAAGCCGCTCACCACCGACGAGGATGGCCCTACTCCGCTGCTTCCCCACTTGGTGAAGGCGCTTGAGGCAGTCGTGGAGGGCATCGGTCCCATGGATGATGCAGAGGCTCGTGTCCTTTCGTCAGCTGCACTGACGCGTGTCTTCAGCCATCTGTACCTTCGTGATCCCAGTGCTCGTCTTGACGAGCTGCTGGAGCCTATAGCCGATGAACACTGCACGGCTGCCGCCACAGCCGTGAAAGGTCAGGTGGAGGCCCTACTGAAGAAGTTCTGTGGCTTCGTCCTCGCGCCCTTGACTGGCGATGCCACCGATCCTGCGGCCCCCTCTAATGGTGCAGGTGAAGGCGACACTACCAAGGGAGGAGCGCCTTCTGGGGGTGATGGCAGTGTCCAGGGGTGACTTGCTTGCGGCTACTTCCCTGTTTATTCCTGCAACATGTATCATGCCTCATGGAGGAGTTTAAACTCGTGATTGGTATTTGGGAGAACGATATGGCTTGTAATATTTGCTTTGAGATTTTGTGATTTTCTTCCTATTTGCTTTGTGTTCTGCGTCGGCAGAGCCCGGCCCCGCGCATACCTCAACCGCCATTGGGTCGACCGGAGGCCAGGATGGACCAAGGAGTGAGGGGCTACATGACCAGTTAGGCTCCTGAGTCGCGATGCTCAGGAGTCCCCCTTGACGCGCAAACAGCTTGTAGGAAGAATACGCGAGGATAGGTTAATGGTCTATGTCAGCAGAGCCCGGCCCCGCGCATACCTCAACCACCGTTGGGCCGACCGGAGACTAGGACGGACCAAGGAGTGAGGGGCTATGTGACCAGTTAGGCTCCTGAGTCATGATGCTCAGGAGTCCCCCTTGACGTGCAAACAATCTCCATACCTGCCCTCGCCGAGGCTCGGCTCGGGAGGGGCATGCGACGACCAGGTCCGAGGGACCTAGCTTGGGTGTTGTGCGCTTGGGCGTGACCCGAGCGCAGCCCCCGTGCCTAGCCCCCTCGCGTGACTCTCCTGAGGGGAGGTGTCGCGGTGAGGCCAGACACTAAGCTCTGGGCTCCCTGAGGTTGGTACGGCCGTGAGGCCGCCCTCAGTTGTTTATCACCAGCGCGGAGCGTAGTGCTTCCGATTGTGCACGGGCATAGCCGCTCCTCGGCGGTGTCGACGGCTAGCGCGGAGCATGGTGCTTCCACTTGTGTGTGGGAGGGGGGCTCCCTACTGCGGAGAGCCCCTGGGGCGTGTACAGCCCCGCCCTGACACGTGGCTTGCACGGCAGGGCTAGACACGGTGTATCTGGGCACTCGTGAGCCAGCACGGGACTCACGAGGCCCTACCTTAAGGTGGGTTGCGCCTGGTCTTGGTTCTTGTTTGTTGTGCTTCTCCTGCGAGGTGGTCAGACAACCTGCGTCGAACGAATCTCCTGAGGTTATCGCGTGAGGGGGCCAAGCACCAACGACCCCAGGAGGTGACGTGAACGGGGCCGGCCCACCAGACAGAGCTAAGTCATTGGATTTATCGATGTTGCAGGGACGGGCCCGAGCACAGATGTCGTGCCTAGCCTACTCACGCGAAGGATCCTAAAGAAAGATGGCCGGCGCACGGCTCCCATGATGGGTGACGATCGAGCAGGTAATAATCATAGATAGATTAAGCATGGGAAGCACGCTAGCTCAAGTAAATGCGGGGAGATACATGCCACTGGGTCAGGCCCGAGCGGCTTGGGGATGATGCAGCCCGAGGGGCGCCCCCAGCAAGGTAAGCTAAGGACATGAAAAGAGATACATGCTGTAGGGACGGACCCACGCGTCCTGGGAATGATGCAGCACGGGGGCGCTCCCAGCTAAACAAACTTGGAAAATGTCACCTCGTTCTGTCGGTGAAGGGATGTTGGAGCGGCTGAAGGTACGCGGCGAAGGGGTTGCTCCTCACAAGCCACCGGGGCCCTGAGCCTCGGGAGGCTCTAGGGGTCTAGGTGGTTCCCTGAGGACCGTCTCCATCTCCGTCAGCACAGCATGGTGCCTGGCCTCTTGAGCTGCCAGAACGCGCTGCAAGATGCGCTGATAGGCGGATGAAACGCTCGGCAGGCCAAAGGGCATGCAAACATAGTTGTGCGGTGGACCCTCGCAGCATCCCATGCGCGAAGGACAGAAGAGCTCCTGAGAGGCGGCCCGGTTGAGCCCTGGGACGCCGATGTAGACGCGCAGCCCGGCATCCTCGCCTGGATGGGGAGGTGCGCTTCATGAGCGGCGGTCGCCGCGCATGGCCCTTGCGTCTTGCAGTTCCTGAGTGGTCTTGGTGATGAAATCCTGAGCGGTGGGCGCTCCTCGACCTGTGTCCTCCTGAGGCAAATGTGCCGTGAAGCACGCCTCCAAGTGGTGCACGAGCGCCTCCCTTGTGATGTTGGCAAGGACTAAGGCCCTCCAGAAGAGAGCCCCCGAGCCCTGCCCGAGAAGGGCACCAGGAGCGCCTTCCTATGCGATGGAGGGAGGCGACCATGGAGCGGGCACTGATCCTGATGAGATTCCAGTTCCAACGCCACCCTCCTGAGGTCCTGCACGGCGTGGCTTCTTCTTCTTCTTGGGGGTAGCCTCAGGAGGGTACTTGCCTTGGTGTCGGGGTCGTCGATTGCTGCAGCTTAAAAGGCACGCTCAAGGGAGCGCACCGCATATCTTTCTTCACATGGGACCGTGATGATTCCGCCGCTTCCCGGCATCTTGAGAACATTGTAGCCGTGATGGGTCACCGCCATGAACTTGGCCAGGGTTGGGTACCCGAGGATGGCATTGTACAGCAGATGGATGTGCACGACGTCGAAGTCAATGAGTTCGGTGCGGTAGTTCTTGCGTTCTCCGAAGGTGACAGGGAGGCGGACCTGCCCTGTCGGTGTGGTGGAGCTGTCGGTCACTCCTGAGAAAGGCTTGGTAGGCTGAAGCTGATCATACGACACTTGGAGGTTGTCGAACGTGTCGACGGACAGGACGTTGAGCCCTGCGCCATCGTCGATGAGGGTCTTGGTGACTTGCACGTTGCTGATGATAGGGGAGAAAAGCATCGGGAGGGCGCTAGCGATGGCCACGCACTTGAGCTGATCCGCCGAACTGAAGGTGATGGGGCACTTGGACCACCTGAGCGGGCGCGTGGCCTCAAACTTGGGAAGGACTGCATTCACTTCACGAGCAAATTGTTTGAAGATACGCTGCGAGGCTGGGGCCTGAGCTCCGCCCAAGATGCAGGCGATAGCACATGGCTCCTAGAAGCCCCCAACCCCCTCATCTTGTTGGTGGTCGTCATTCATTCTTGGCGGCGGCGGCAGTGGAGGAAGGCCAGTGTTGCCTTGAGGACGATCCTCATGAGGCTGATCCCTCTAGGCGCCCTCGCGAGGCTGATCCTGCCAGCGGTCCTCACGAGGCCGGTCGCGCCACTCCTGGCACGGGCCATAGTCGTCTCAGCGTCCGCCTCCATGTCCTCCTCCTTGGCCATTGCCCCGGTCGTTGCGCTCGGGGCGTCGACCGAAGTGTCCTTCTCGAATGGATCTGAGCTCTTGACAGTTGCTGGTGTTGTGGGTATGTAGGTTATGGAAGGCGCAAAACGGTCGGCTGCTCTTGGATGACTCAGGTGCCACGCTTGGTGTCCGGCTCCGCCACGAGCACGGCTGCTCCCGTGCGCTTCACGTCCTTGGCCTTGGCTTTCTTCTCCTCCGGGTTTGCATCCAGGAGCTCAAGGAGGAAGAGGAGCCCTCCCTCAGCTCTAGCGCACTTGGTCGCCAGGTTGAACAACTCCAGGGACGTGTGTAGCTCCTCATGGATAGCGAGCTCCTCCTTCATCTTGACGTCACGGACGCCATCAGAGAATGCGGAGATGATGGCCTTGTCTGTCACCTTGGGGATCTTGAGACGAACGTTGTTGAAGCACTGGATGTACTTCTGGAGGGTCTCTCCTGGTTGTTGCTTGACACGACGCAGGTCTCCCGCGGCCGGTGGGCGGTCGCAAGTGCCGTAGAAGTTGGTGACGAAACGGTCGCACATCTCGTCCCAGGAGGAGATCGAGCCTGGAGGAAGGTTCAGGAGCCACGAATGGGCGCCGTCTTTGAGAGCCATAGGGAACCAGTTCGCCATGACTTTCTCATCGCTGTTGGCTGCCTCGATGCTCAGCTCATAGAGCTGCAGGAACTCCGCGGGTTCGAGGGTGCCGTCGTAGCAAGGAGGCATATCTGGCTTGAACTTGCCCGTCCAGGCAACGCTACACAGCTCGGGGGTGAAGGCGCGGCAGCCGGCCGTGGTCATAGGGGCCCATCTTGGAGGTGGAGCTTGGTCTTGAGGCCCACGCGCCGCCACGGCAAGCGGCATGGGGCCCTGCTGCGGCAGACGATCCTGGCGCAGTGGTGCGAGGAGTGGCGGAGCGTTCTCTCGCGGTCGAGGAACTTCTTGACAGCTTCTTTCTTCACGCGGGCGTCAGACGCGGTGGGTCGCACCATGGAGCCGCACGCCTTGGCGCCAGGGCGCCGTCTTGGTGCAGGGGTGGTGTAGGTGCTCCATGAGCTACGTCACCCGTAGCTGGTGGAGGGCAAGGCAATGAGAGGGGCGGTGCAGGGGAGCCCCCTGCGGTGCTGACAAGCTCGGCGATGCGGTCGAGCCAGTCCTCGTAGAGGTCGTCAACCGGACGGTAGCGCAGGAGCTCGTACGCCATGAGGAGTACGGCCCGTGCGTCCATGGGAGCGCGACGAGCATGAGATGGTGAACTAGCGGGAGTCGGTGATGGAGCGGCGGTGCGGCCCTCCTGTCGCACCGAGGGGTGCAACAAGGACGCTTGCTGCTCGTTCCCCACCAGGCCCGTGGTGGCGTTGGCAGCAGGTGATGGAGAGCGAGGGGGTGGCCCACTGAAAGGGGCCGTCTGAGCAACGCGGGTGCCGAGGGCATCCCAGTGCTCGCCGCGGGCGCGGCGCGTGTCCGCCATGGAGATGATGAAGTGACGTGATGAGGAGAGACGGAAGGGAAGCTTCGGCGCACCCCTACCTGGCGCGCCAAATGTCGGATCACGGGTTTTGGCAAAACCCTTAAGGTTTGTACTCTAGGGTGCGCGCGAAGTTCTTTCCCCCTACCGATCCACGCCCTAGCTTGCTAAGATCTCGCGGACGAACTCAACGAACTCACAACACAAAAGACACAAGATTTATATTGGTTCGGGCCACCATTGTGGTGTAATACCCTACTCCAGTGTGGTGGTGGTGGATTGCCTCTTGGGCTGATGATGAATAGTACAGGGGGAAGAATAGCCTCCTGAGGTTGAGGTGTTCTTGTGCTCTATGAACTTGTGGGTGTGAGGATGGAAGATGGGCTCCCCTCCTACTGTGGTGACTAGTCCTATTTATAGAGGCCCTGGTCCTCTTCCCAAATATTGAGAGGGAAGGGAGCCAACAATGGCCAATTTGAAAGGGGACGCCTAGTATAGCTTATCCTGACAATAGCGGTCTTCGCCTGCAAAAGGCTCTGGTGGTGACGCCACCTTGGGATCCATGGTAACCTCCGTCTTGCCGTCCTGCTGGTCTTGGTCTCGTTGCACTGATATGGAAACCTTTGCTTGACGCCTTGGTACACCGCGCCTGCGCTTGCTTCCTTAGCACCAAAAGGGGAAACAAGGACACTACGCGCGTTGGTGCCTGCCTGGCGCCCGCTGATCTTGATCGTCAAGGCTCACGTCATGAGAACCTCGCGAGGTTTGCCCTGCCTTGATCTCTCCACTCCTCGCGAGCCAACCTGGTGAGGCCGCTCCTGAGGACATCTTGTGTCGTCCACCTCGTTGGGCTTGGCCCCTCGCGAGGGTCTTAAACGCCTTGTTGATGAAGATGGGACATACGAGCCCACGCGCAGGGCCACGCCATGGGCCGCAGACAGGCAAGTCTGGGGACCCCCATTCCCAGAACACCGACAATGTGGTTGGATGGCTTCGCGCCGCTGTGAAACTTGCAGGGTGCATCGAGAGTCTGCTCATACGAGAAGGCGGGCAACAAGTTGGGCTTGCCACCCTTCTGACACTTGGGAGGAGGCTGCCCTTCCGGCTGCTAGTCTTCAACTGTCGCCACTTGCCGGCTTGTGGAAGCCGGCTGCGTGGCCTTGCACTTGTTGTCATTCTGTTGATGACGCTGACTGGTGTCACCATGCGGAGTTCGAGGAGCTTGAGGAGCTACTTTTCCAGATGTGTCAACTTGGATCTCCGCCTTCATGGAGGAGGCGACCGTGGCGTACTTGTCTGCTGCGATCAGCAGTTCGTCGAAGGTCACCGGCTCATTGCAGAGAAGTTGGTGCTTGAGGAGGGTGCCTTCTCGGCACCTGGCAGTGAAGTACTCGATGCCCTGCACCTCATGCATGCCCTCGCAACAGTTGCACAGTTCGGCCCAACGCGTGATGTAGTCGTGAGTTGATTCGTTGGGGCCATGGACGCACAAGGAGAGCTGGCGAGGCTTGGGCGGCCGCTTGTACGTGCTGGTGAAGTTGCGAATGAAGGCTTCAGTGAAATCAACCCAGCTGTTGATGCTACAGGGCTTCAGCCTTTTCAGCCATGTCCGGGCTGTGCCCTGGAGCATGAGTGGAACGTACTTCACGGCAACTCGCTTGTTGCCATACGATATGCTGACGGCCGTGGGGTAGTCGACCAGCCAGTCTTCCAGCTTCACGAAGCCGGTATACTTGGGCGTATCTCTTGGGAGCGTGAACCCTTTGGGGAAGGGTTCATCTCGGGTGCGGGGGCCAAAACAAGGCAGACCCAATGTGTCTTCTTCTTCTAGCGCAAGGGGTCGGTTGAGGCGGTCGATCCGGTGGCGGGCATCGTTCTCTCCGACTCCTTCTCGTCGGCCAAGGCGTTCGCCGAGTGCCGGGTGGTCAACTGGCAGCGGGGAAGCGTGCCTCTCGCTGCGGGGGGGGGGGGGGAGGCAGATAGTCGTCCCGTTGTTCCACTGCTCTCGGGCGGCCGTCTTGGTCACGCTCGACGGTGATGCAAGTCCGGCTGCGGCTGGCAGCCGGCTCCTTGTCTCTTCTATCACGGATGCCACCAGTCAGCGTCTGGGATGTCGCGCCTTGATCTCGATGAGGATGCGGATTGTCATTCCGCCGGTTGGGTGCTTCGGTGCGGCAGCCGGCCTCTTGCTGCTCAGCAGCCGCATCAATGAGCCGCTGAACACGCTCCGTCATGAGGCGATGCTCATCACCCTCGAGCTTGTCCAGCTTGTCTGCTACTCCCTGTGCAGCTCGTATGTTCTCCGCGGGCGTGGTGTAGCCAGGGCGATCTTCCCCGAACATGCTGGCAATGGCCGCGCCGCGCAGCTGGACCGTACCGATGCGGCTAGGCTCGCCAGGAGCCGGCATGCCGCCAACGGCGCTATCCATCTCACGTTGGTTGGCCTCTGAAAGGCATCTCATTCTGTCTAGCTTCTTGGTGCTCTCAACGAGCTGGATGCGGCGTGCTTCCAGTGTCTCGGCGTCGGTGTCTTCTGGGATGGGCGCAGTCAGGTCTTGCAACGCCGCCTCGAGCGGGTCTTGAGCATCGTCCCCGCCCGAGCGCTCGCTGTGGCTAATGACAAGCACCTCCGTGACGATGCTTCCGCCGTTGTCCTTGCGAGGAAGCGGCTCATCGTTGACCACCACATTGGTGGGGAACGCGTCAAGCGACACCGTGTCGGAGTCGACAAGCATCAGGTCGGTGGAACCAACCGACTCCAAGTCCACAGCAGGCTCGCTGGCGGCGTGGAGCTGGTCAGGGAGGCTGACGAGGTGGCTGTCGGGGCCATCTATACCCGCGTCAGATGCGGGCTCGTCAGAAAGGTGAATCTCGCCAACAAGATCGGCGAGGCAGCTCACCACGCAGGCGACATCTGCGCCATGCAACACATCGGCATAGACGCCGTCTGGCATGCTGGGCTAGCTATGCTCACCAGGAAGGAACAGGGTTGCCGTCTAGAGGAGGTCTTCGGACGATGGTGCACCTCGCCCCATGGTGGGCGCCAACTGTCGGGGCTTGGGTGCGACATATGCCAAGGGATGGCTTATCATGGTGGGAGCGAGTAGAACGTTGCTGGTGCCCGGAAGCGAGATGAGGTGTAGACACGAACACCGGCGTACTTTACCCAGGTTTGGGGCTCTCCTAGGAGATAACACCCCTAGTCCTGCTCCGCGGGGTCTCCGCATGATCACTAAGGCACTAGTGAGTACAATGGCGCTCCTTGAGCTGTATGCTAGAGGTAGGAGAAAGCAGGGCTAGCTCTCTCCTCTCTCTATGTGTGAGTCTAGGTCTAACAGGTTGGGAACCCTTTGCATGGGTGCCCTGGGGGGGTTTATATAGGCCTACCCCCCAGGGGTACAATGGTAATCTGACCGGGAGTTGGACCCGGCTGTCAGTGTCTCTAGTCGTCAGCTTCTCCGTCGGCCGCTGGGGCCCGCCGCATGGTAGGCCCCGCCGACTGGTCCTGTACGGAGCCGACAGGCCGCCTCCGCTGCTTGCGGGTCTGGTCGGCGGCTTGTTACTCTAGTCGTAAGGCTAATGACGCCTGCTTGGTCGGGGGCGTGGCTACAGTCCCGCCGTCTGCTGGGAGATCACTATAGCCACTCCGTGTCGCGTCTGGTTAATGGCGCATGGACCCCAAGGGAGGAGTGGGCCACTTGCTAGAGGCCGGCCTCCCTCGGGTCGGATTGGCTAGGCTCTGCTGCCCTCCGGGCTCTCGCTGCCAGGCAGGGCCCGCCGCCTGCAGGCCGTACCGACAGGCCGTCGTGGGAGCAGGGTCCACCTGACAGGGGTGACATCAAGGGCGGCGTGGTAGCAGTGTCACGATGTGCGGAGATCTCCGCCTGTACGGGGCACTGTGGCCACACCATGCCCTGGATATGGGAGTGATCGACTACACTGTAGCCACATCCTGTCTTGTCTTCTTAATGGGGCCGTAGACTTTGAGGGTGCTATGGGCCGCCTGCTAGGAGCCGGCCTCTCTCGAGGCCATCTTCTAGGAGTTGGCCTATCTTGGTTCCGTCTTCTGGTGCTTGGCCGTCTTCTCGCAGCCAGCCGCTTGAGCCAGTCGTCCACCAGAAGGCGGCGCTTCACTGTAGATGCTTGAGGGGCGTAGTCGGCCCAATGTCTTGAAACGCTCAGGGACTCGGGTTAGGCTACTCGTGGCCCATTACTCCGATGGTGACCTTCACCTTGGTTGTCCGGCTCTTCCTTAACCGCCGCAACTCTTTGGCGGTAAGAAGACCTGGTCGCCTCCATGGAAGGACGGCAACGACCGCGCCCTCTCGCCATGGAAAGGGAATGGAAGAGATCAAACTGGAAGAAGACGAATGCAGGAAGACGCTATCCCTCTCCCCTTTTTATAGGGGGCCGAGGCCGGGCAAGCCTAAGGGCAACAACCCCAATCAACCAATCTAGCCGTCAGGGGCGCGAGGAAAGAGGACCGCCCCGCTGCTACAATCAATGGCGCCCGGCACCCGCCTCGGCATTAAAGCCCGTACCCTCCGTGTTCACTGCATGCCCTCCCCGCGGAATGGGGGACACGTGGCGAGCGAGCCAGGATTCAGATGGCAAGTGGAACGGTTGTTTCGCGCCCTGAGATCATGGGGCACTGGTGCCATAATCGCCACGACCCGAGTCCACCTAGTAAATGGGCCGTGCCCCTGTGGCTTCCTCTATTTTATGGGAAGAACGCGAACCGCCTCTTTACTATTAACCACGGGATGGCGCAAGCATGTTGCGGTCACTCCATGCACGGCCCCCATGTCACACATTCAATGCGGTTCATGGGGAAGTGCAACTGGTCAAGGGATTACTGCAGCAAAAACTTTGCCACGCATGCCCGTGCACCATTCTGGGCCTGGCCCAACGACGCGTCACGCTTATATGTGGCCCAGGCCTGGGGCTCCTGTCAGTGTAAAAAAGTAGGGGCCCTTTTTGTACCCCTTTACTTGTGTACGGGTAGTCGTACCGCGCCTGCGACCATGCTTAGCGGGGCAGAGGAAGCAAAGGCACAAGACTACCAGAGCGGCGCTCAAACCAGTGGCGCGAAGGACAAAGTGACAAGATGAGCTTCCCCCGGCAAGATCCTTGCTGGAGAAGCCTACGTAGCCCCGGCAACAGCCTTGCCGGGGCAACTCACCCAACACCAGCGAGGTCGCCACCCTTGAGTCTGAGAAGTTATGACACCATCGACAATGTTGGAGCCAAGGCACGGGAGGCGCCTGCATGGTGGCATGCAGATCATTGTGAAGACAAGAGGCTTGCAAGGACTAGATGAGAACCACAAAACAAGACACCGGTGAGGCCCCTTACCGAGGACACCCATGAGGCCCCGGCAAGGCTCCTGTCGAAGACATCCACGAAGCCCCGACAAGACCCTTGCCGAGGGTGCTTGCAAGGCCCCGGCAAGGCTCCTACCGAAGACATCCACGAAGCCCCGACAAGACCCTTGCTGAGGGTGCTTGCAAGGCCCCGGCAAGACCCTTGCCGGGAATATTAGCAAGACCGCAGCAAGGCTTTGCCGCCCCGTCGCCGACCCAGCTCATCGACCGACCCACCAACTAAGCAAGAGCCTGCGTGGTAGCACATGGCTTCTAGGCCAGCTTGCCAGGCACCTGCGTGGTGACATGCGGATCTTCGTCAAGACCCCGCCACCACACCAGCTCATCAGCCTGTCAGCTTACATGGCACTGCATGCCTCATTGGCCTGGACGCGTGTCGAAGCAACGGAAAGCAGCGACGGACGGGACGGGCTCTATTGTCGTCCCCGTTAAAGCAAGAGGACACCTAAGTAGCGCATTAAATGTGTTTTGTCCTGTGATGTCAGGCGATAAGCTTGTGCACTGCATATACATTCCACCTCCTGTGTCCCACTGTGGCAACCCCTTTTGAATATACTGAGGGAGGATTCAGACTTTTTGGGCTAGGCATGCACCGCAGCTAGTTCAAGAACTCAAGAACACTCAAATATACACCAAAGCAGGACTAGGGTATTACGCATCCTCGCGGCCCGAACCTGGGTAAAATCTCCTTGTACTGACTCACCAGACCTACTCTTTGCACAACCTCGCGCCCCGCCAACCGTAGAAGGGATCCTCGTGATCCCATAGGCGTCGTTTCCCCAACAGTCGGCCTCTTGAAGACTTCATAGCTTCTTCATTACCCTTGATTCCAAGGCAGTTTCCAGTTTCCCCGCGCATCATGTAAAGCCAATAGTGGTGGGGCCGCTCCAGCAATGGCCCATGAATGACTTTAACGCGCAGGGTAGAAACTGCCAATTCACTCTTCCCACCATGCCCTTATCCTTAGCCACGTATGCAGCATGCATCGCGTGGGGTAGGTAACGGAGGCGCGTGGCGCGGGAGAGCGTCAAGGCGAGGGCCCGGTCGTTTTGAATTGGCGAAGGAGGATGGTGGCCGCCTATTGAGGGAGCAGCCCTCCTCCTCGTCCTGCCTTTAAAAGGGAGGGGCGGAGTCACCCATCTTCGCATTCCTCCTCTTCTTATCTTTCACTCCTGGTGGCTATGTCAAAGAGAGGGGCCTGGGGCCAGCCCCCGGGCTCCTCCTTGGGATCTCCCTTGGATCTGAGAGGAAAATTCGCCGACGCGACACCGACGCCGGGAGTGGCAACCCCGGTGTGCTTGCCCTCAGGTCGCCTGAGGCCTTGACTTCAGTGGCAGGGGACGCGAGAGACGCCGCATCGCGGCTTGAAGTAGGCATGGCGGGTGGTAGTTGATTGCTCCCCATTCTTCTTCCCTTCGCGGCGCTCGGGAGGAGTCGTGGAAGGGATTCGCCGCTAATAGCGGTGAATCTGGCTCCTCCTGGGCGTCATCCTTCTATCACGCAGGAAGGCTCCCTGCTCTCACATGCGTCCCTGGGACGTGCAGTGACTTCTGACGCTAGGGCTCCTGGGGTGACCATGCTCTTTGTGGGAAGGCCCAGAGAGCATGGCGTCTGGCGTGATGGTTGCGCCGGGGCCTTCTGGCAGTAGTGGTGCGGATGGCAGCGGCAACCCACGACGCGTCAAGAACGGGGATGACTGTTCTGATGAGTCGTGTTTGTCGATGACTCCGTGCCTCCCATCTGGTCCGCCGGCAGCGTCACCATCCGCGCCTGCCCTTCGGTTTCTTCCTTCTTGCTGGGGAGTGGCGCCGTCCTGATCTCAGGGAGTCGCCGAATCCCAGTTGTGCCTGCCCTGGCCCCTTTGACCTGTTCCTGCAGGAGAAGGACAGGGGCAAAGGCATTATGGGGCACTTTTCTTTTTCAATCTTAAATCTGTAGGCAATCACCAAATTTTAATTCAAATAATGTAATCTCTCTTGTCCATGCTTGTGTTCTGTAATGCTTGTACTTGTATCTGCATGTTAATGAAAAAGATAAACCTTGTCGGGAACCTGCCCATGTATATGTCCATGCATAGGTGGAATGCCCCTTTATAGTAAATAAACGAGTTTTCCCCGGCAGGATATCTTTCCGGCACCCTCTTGGTCTACCGGAGAGCTACATCTGCCAGGGAACAGACAGAGGGGCCAGCCCCCCGCCAACTTCTTTTATCAAAAGGCCACTACAACCATCTAGGCTGAAGCGACGTTCGAGCCAAAGATAGGAGCACCTTAGTTTCAAGAGAGTGACGAGGTTTCTCTATGCACAAGTTATAGCTTGCAGAACACTAATGGACAAGAGGTAGAACTTATCTGTTTGGCTTGCCAGGGATCGCAGTGCTGGGGCATCTTCTCAATTCCTTGTCGAAGCAAAGTTCACAACAGGAACCTGCAACTCCATGTAGATGAGAAAGAATGCAGGATGCGATCCTATCTATATGCATATGCAAATTCTCATGAAATGATTATGTAGTGATCTTGGAATGCTCATACATGCATGTAATCTTGGTTGGGCCCCCCCCACAGCGCTTGTTTTTTTTCTCTTGCACGGGGGCAAAGCCCCGGCTTCATACAAGGGGTTACATGCAACTGAGGCAAGGCCTGTACAAAAGGGTTGATGCCGGGCAGGGCCTGACAGCTGCGCCTTACGAGTAGTATTTGCTGAGATGCTCAATATTCCATGAGTTTCGCAACTAAGTGCCATCTCTGGTCTCCAGATGGACTACGCCAGGTCAGGTGACTCGTACTACCCGGTAAGGTCCTTCCCACTTTGGTGGAAGCTTGTTTGTACCCTTGGCAGACTGAACGCACCAAAGGACAAGATCACATTCCTCAAAACACTGGGCATGAACCCTGCGGTTGTGATAGCGATGCAGGGCTTGCTGGTAGCATGCAGCACGCGTAGCAGCCCGGAGACAGTTCTCCTTGAGTAGCACAACATCGTCACGCCGGTGCTGATCTTGCGCTACTTCATCGTAGGAAAGCACTCGAGGGGACCTGTAAATGAGTTCTGTGGGGATAACTACTTCTGCCTTGTAGATCGGGGAGAAGGGAGTCTACCCGGTAGCTCGGTTAGATGTCGCTCTAAGGGACCAGAGAACTACCGGCAGCTCCTCGATCCACCGCGTGTCGTTCTTCTGCAGCGTATCAAAAGTTCTCGTCTTGAGTCCATGTAGCACTTCAGCGTTCGCCCTCTTAGCTTGTCCATTTCTCCGGGGGTGTGCCACATAGGCGAATGAGATCTTGCATCCGAGGGTACAAACATATTGCATGAAGGAGGCTCGTGAATTGGGTGCCGTTCTCGGTGATGATCCTTGCCGGAACTCCAAAAAGACACACCAATTCTTTCAAGAACTTGATAGCTGACTGAGCAGTCACCTTTCTCACGCAGTCACTTCCGTACACTTTGTAAAATTGTCGATGGCAACGAACAAGAATTCAAAGCCCCTGATTGCTCGGGGGAAGGGGCCGAGGATATCGAGCCCCCAGACCGAAAATGGCCATGATAGAGGGATTGTGTGAAGAGCTTGGGCAAGCAGGTGTATTTTCTTGGAATCGAATGGCAGGCTTCACATTTCGTGACTAACTCAACTGCATATTGGAGGGCTGTGTGCCAATAGAATCCTTGCCGGAATGCTTTCCAACTAATGCCCTTGATCTAATGTGGGAGCCACACATTCCTCTGTGATCTCAGCCAACAGTTCATTTCCATCCTCCCGGCAGACACACTTCAATTTCACGCCGTTGGGACTCCTTCTTTATAGATTGTCATCGACAAACTGATACATACTAGCCCTCCGGGCTACTGTTTCAGCTGGGGAGTTCTACAGTATGGAGGAAGTGAACAATGTGCCTTGCCCAAGTTGGAGCCTAGGGCTTGGCGACGAGGACTAGCGGCACCTCCTCTGCTATGGGAGCACCAACCTCGTTGGTGAGGTCCATGGACCCGGCTGGAGGGGGTGGTCCGGCAGGCTGTGTGGAGTTATTTCTGGCAGGGTCTCTGCCGGGAGCAGACGGCTCGACCGGGAGAGGCTTACCATAGTCCAATTTTCTCCTTTTCTGGGACATTGTTACTGGTGATACGGAGGGCTGAGAGAGACAGAGAAAAAAGTTCCTGGTTCCACAAGAAGCTTCTGCGCAACACACTTTGACAGGCGATCAGCTATGCTGTTTTCCGCATGGGGTACGTGCTCTGTTTGCAACCCGTCAAAGTGCTCCTCTATTCTCCTCACTTCCCTGACGTATGACTCCATCAATGGGCTTCGATAATCCTTGTTGACTTGTCTCACCACAAGCTGTGATTCTCCTCGAATGATCAACTTCTTAATTCCAAATTCAGCTGTAATCCTGAGCCCGGCAAGGAGCCCTTCATACTCAGTTGTATTGTTGGTGGATTCTTCCCGGGCAAAATGCATTTGGACGACGTACTTCAAGTGCTCACCAGAGGGGGAAACAAGAAGCATGCCAGCCCCTGCACCTTGTAGGGAAAAAGCACCATCAAAATACATAATCCATTCATGGGGTGATTCCTTGCTAGGGATAGCTATCTCTGTTATTTCCTCGTCAGGGGTTGGCGTCCATTCTGCAATAAACTCTGCCAGTGCCCTACTCTGGATAGTTGATGTGCTCTCAAACTTCAAACCAAAGCTGGATAGCTCCAAAGCGCACTCCACTATTCTGCCAGTAGCCTCAGGGTTTCGGAGTATCCTTTGCAGCTGAAAACGAGTGATAACCGTGATCTCGTGGGCTTGGAAGTAGTGGTGCAGTGTACTTGAGGCCATAATGAGACCAAAGATCAACTTCTGCACACTAGAGTACCTCGATCTAGCGCCCTGTAACAGGGAGCTGACGAAGTACACTGGGCCCTGCACCACTTTCCTCCTTGCCGCATCCTTGGGGTTGTTCTCGTTGCCGTGCTCATTGCTGTCCTGGTCCTTCTTTGACTCTGTTGTTTTCTGCTCACTTTCTGCATCATCCACTTCTCGTTGTGCTACCAAGGCCGCATTAACGACTTGATTGGTCGCCGCCAAGTATAGCAACAACGGTTCTTGGGGTTTGGGTGCAACCAAGGTAGGCACAGATGATAGGTAGGCCTTCAACTCTTGCAGAGCTGCATGTGCTTCTGGGGTCCACTTCATAGGCCCTGCCTTCCTCAAAAGTTTAAAGTATGACAGGGCACACTCGGCAGACTTGGAGATGAATCTTCTTAGCATGGCAATGCACCCTGTTAAGCGCCTCACATCCTTAAATGTCCTTGGCGCTTGGATCTACTCGATAGTTTTCATCTTGTCGGGGTTGGCTTCGATCCCCCGATGGGACATGAAGAATCCAAGTAGCTTGCCAGAGGGAACACCAAACACACACTTCTCGGAATCAAGCTTCAAATTGATCTTGCGCAGATTAGCAAATGTCTCCTCCAAATTCTGGATAAGGGTGACCTTATCCTTGGTTTTGACCATGATATCATCCATATAGGCTTCTATATTTCTGTGTAACTATGGCTCAAAACCAATCTGGACTGCCCTTGCAAAGTGGACCCGACACTCTTTAATCCGAATGGCATGCGGACAAAGCAGTACGTACCACATGGAGTGATGAATGACGTCTTGTCTTCATCTTCCTTGGACATGAAGATCTAATGATATCCGGAGTACGCATCAAGAAAGGAGAGCAAATCACAACCTGAAGTGGAATCCACAATCTGGTCGATGCGCGGCAAGGGAAATGGGTTCTTCGGGAAAGCCTTGTTGAGATCTGAAATCAATGTAAAGCCTCCACTTCCATTAGCCTTTCGGACTACCACCGGGTTTTCCAACCACGTAGGGTGCAGTACTCCTCTGACCAAACCAGTTGCCTCCAATTTCTTGATCTCTTCGGCAATGAACCGATGTCTCTCCAAGGCCTGCTTCTGAACTTTCTGCTTGACAGGTCGGGCATGTGGGCAGACAACAAGGTGGTGCTCGATTACCTCCCTCAGAACACCGGGGATATCAGATGGTTGCCAGGCAAACAAATCGATATTCGTCCACAGGAAGGCAACGAGCGTGTTTTCCTATTTGTCATCGAGGGCGGTGCTGATAGTGAAAGTACCATCAACACCAGCCAGCCCTGCCGGGACCTTCTTCACTTGGGGTGCAGCAACCTTGGACCTCTTGCTGTTGGAACACTCTAACACGTCATCAACGGGTGTCGTGCACTCGGAGGGGGCACGCTTCCCGGACTCCTTGCCGATGTCCTACAATCCTTCTTCTTTCCTTTGCTTTCCTTGCCTGGAATTGCCATTGCCGCTGCCTCTGCTGCGACTGCATCCCGGTACATCTTCTCCACACAAATAATTGCATCCTTCTCATTCGATGGGATAGTGATGACTCCCAGCGGCCCTGGCATCTTCAAGGTGTTGTAAGCATAGTGGAATGCCGCCAAGAACTTGTCCAGGGCCAGGCGTCCAAGAATCCCATTGTACGGCAGGGGGAGATCAACCAGATCAAACACAACCTTCTCAGTCTGATAGTTCAGTTCTCCCCCAGACGTCACTGACAATGTAGTCTTCCCTTTAGGATTGCTCCTGTCGGGATTAACTCCTTGAAACATGCCGGTAACCTCTAGCTCTTCTTCTCCTATCTGAAGCTGGCTGATGACTGCCGGGGAAATCAGGTTCAACCTGGCCCCGCCATCCACTAGCATATTTGTGACCTTGAGTTTGCGATGTTGGGGAGACCAACAATGGCAAACATCCTACCGTAGTAGTGCAGCAGGGATGATCCTCCTCGTCAAAGATGATGGGCGTGCGGGACCATTTGAGCGGCTTCCGGGCCTGTGGCGCTGGTTCCATGACATTGATCTCTCGTGCCCATCGCTTGAGCTGGTGGTGGGAGGCGCGCAAAGATGCACCTCCATCAATGCATAGGGCGTCAGTGGCCTTCTGAAAGTCCTTCTCATTGGTTTCCTCTTCATCCCCTCCATCACTCACATCATCATAGATTTCCTTCTCTTGACCCCTGGCGGGCTCTCCTTGGTTCCTAAAGGGTTTGCCTAAACGATTTGCTTCACCGCCTCGGCCCTTACCGCCAGCAACATTCTGACCTTTTTGCTTGTCACGCTTATCATATTCTGCCCTCTGTTTCTTGACAAGTTGCTCAACCTGGTTACACTCTTGAAGGTCGTGGCCCTTGGTCTGATGGATCTTGCAGTACGGCCCATCGCCTTTCCCAGCTTTCTCGGCGGCAGCGGCTTCCCGGCATGCAGCACACACGACAGCTTCCTTGACGGGGGCCTCAGCCTTGGCATTCTAGCCAGTACTTGGTGTGCCCAAGCCTTCCACAGTCATCACTGCCTTATCTCTTGGCTTCTTACTGCACTTCTTGCACTTTTTCTGACTGGTTGATTCATCCTCATCCTCTGAATCAACATTGGTGCAATCTTCCTCTTCGGTAACTTCCTTCCTTCCTGCATCCGAGCACACTTATCCACCAGTGTATAGCTCCTTCACAGTCTTGGGCAACCGCATGTTCATCTTGGAATGAATGCGATGGTTGCGCACATTGGACTGGAAAGCTGCTATAACGGCTGCCGGATGGAATTTGGAATATTTCTATGAACTTTACTGAATCTTTGCCAATACTTATAGAGGGTTTCTCCTTCCTTCTGCTTTAGAAGTTGCAGGTCGCTGGGCCTGCCGGGCTCTTGGTGGCCATCAGTGAAGGCACTGGTGAACTCGTGGCATAGGTCTGCCCATGACGAAATGGAGTTCTTCGGCAGGTGCATCAGGCAAGACCTCACATTGGACTTGAGGGCCAAAGGGAAGTAGTTGGCGAACACCATCTCATCTCTTCCCACGGCAGCCTAAACAATGATGGTGTAGATGCTCAGGAGCCCTGCCGGGTTCAGCCACCCATTGTACTTCTCAGGTATCTATGGCTTGAACATGCGAACGGACAGCCAACGGACTTACCGCAGTTCTCGTGTAAAGGCAGGGAAGCCGACCTCGAAAGGTAGGCACCAGCCAACAGCAAGCGCAGGCTCATTGACGTTGAGGCCGTCGCACCCATCGGTTTGGCGGAGGTCGTCGCAACGTCGATCTACGATGACGCGCGCGTCTCCCTGCCTCCTATCCTCCGGGGCTCGACGTTCACCTAGATGTGCTTGAGGGTCAGAAGAGTCCATCGAGACGTCGTTGGGGTCTTAATTCTATTGCACCCGTGCCGGCTGCCGTGGTGGGGACTGCACCATGGGGATGGCCCCCTCTATACGGCCAGTAGTCCGGGCGGCTGCTGTCGCTTGGGGAGGTTGCGGCGGCCAGCTCATCGTGAGCCCCCAGCTTCGGCGACACCGAGCAGGCTTTGGATGGTGGCACGCCATTCATCCATCTACTCGGCTTCTGGCGGAAACCTCAGTAGCAGCTGAGCTCGCGCCATGGCCTCCGTGGTTGTGCTTGGCATGGATGTCGATGACTTCGACCGCACCGTTGCTTGGCTCGTGATGGTTCTAGCAGAGGCGACGGCGCGCCAACGCTGCTGTGGGACGACCACCTGGGCAGCGGGGTTTTGCGGTGGTGGTGCTCGAGGGTCGGCGGCTCCATCGAGCACGACAGTCTGGTTGGCTCGTCCGGGAGGAGGCGCATGCGCCGCGGTCGCTCCCATGGTGGGGGCAGCCGGAGGGCGATGGCTTACCCCGGACCGATTACCGTTGTTGCGGTTGTGCCCGTCGGTGAGAGGAGGGGGTGCGGACGGAGTGACCCCCTCGCCCGCACCTTGCGGAGCGTGACGATCGAGGTTGTCGGCGTCTTGGGAACGAGGGTACCCATACTAGCCTGCCTGCGGCCCACGGCATGGCTCCACCAACGGCCTGGTACGGCCCAACATCGACAGCAGCAGCTCAAGACCCTCGCGAGGGGCCATGCCTCGCGAGGCGGATGACACCAAGACCTCCGTAGGGGCAGCCTCACTAGGCTGGCTCCCGAGGAGCAGAGATATCTATGGAAGGGGCACCTCGCGAGGTTCACGAGATGTGAGCCATGATGACCAAGGCCAGGCGGGCGCCAGCAGGCATAGCGTACCGGTTTCCTCTTTGGTGCCAAGGGGGCAAGCACAGGCGCGGAGTCCCGAGGCATCAGGCAAAGGTTTCCATATCGGTGCAACAAGACCAAGACCAGCAGGAAGGCAGGACGGAGGTCATAGTGGAGCCCAGGACATCGTCACCACCAGAGCCTTTGGCAGGAGAAGACTACTTTTGTCAGGATAGCTTGTACTAGCTGCCCCCCTTCAAATCTGGCCGTTGTGGGATCCCTTCCCGCCTGATATTTGGGAAGAGGACCGGGACCTCTATAAATAGGACTAGCCACCACCATAGAAAGGGAACTCATCTTGGATTGGATCCGCTCCATCCGAACCCTTGTCGGTGTCAAAACCGGTCGATCTCGGGTAGGGGGTCCCGAACAGTGCGTCTAGGGTCGATGGTAACAGGAGACGGGGGACACGATGTTTACCCAGGTTCGGGTCCTCTCTATGGAGGTAATACCCTACTTCCTGCTTGATTGATCTTGATGAATATGAGTGTTACAAGAGTTGATCTACCACGAGATCGTAATGGCTAAACCCTAAAAGCCTAGCCTTTATGACTATGATAATCTGTATGGTCATGAGTATCCGCCTATCCGGACTACGCTCTCCGGTTTATATAGATACCAGAGAGATCTAGGGTTACATAGAGTCGGTTACATAAAAAGGAATCTACATGATTGATCGCCAAGCTTGCCTTCCATGCCAAGGAGAGTCCTGTCTGGACACGGACGTAGTCTTCGGTCTTTGTATCTTCACAGCCCATCAGTCCATCCCATGGCCCATAGGTCAGACGCCCGAGGACCCCTTAGTCCAGGACTCCCTCATTAGCCCCTGAACCTGGCTTCATTGACGAGGAGTCCGGCACGCAGGTTTGTCTTCGGCATTACAAGGTGGGTTCCCTCCTTCCGAACTCCAAAATAGTCTTTGGACGAAACGATGATATCCGAACCTGTGTATACAATTGCAGAGAATACAATATTCCATGAGTCCAATCTGCTGACGGCGGTTTGTGACATTACATCACGACTGCCCGGTTATTATTTCAAACCATTTTGCTAGCCCGCCGTCCCATGTCTCGGGACGCGGTTTTACTGGCGCGTCTCGTCAAAGCAGAGATCATGTCCCCTTATTTACGGGATTTCTCATCAATGCAAGAGTAGGCAACCCAACCACCCCCTGGGTACAACTCTTTGGAGATAGGTAAGTTTCGAGACCCAGGAGGAGACGCTCAGTATTTGGGGTCTTTATATAGGGACCCAGACTTGTCTTTTTCCTTTGCACTTGCTTCTTCCTCAACCCCAGTCACCTCGGGTTCCAATCACCACCAGCCCCAATCATGTCCGGATCTAGCCGTCAAGGCCGGTGGGTGGCTTCTTCTGTCACACAGGAGGATATTGCGAAGCTCCGCGCAATGAGGTATCTGACCCCAGAAATCCTTCATCGGCTTCCTGCAAAAGGGCAGGTTATACCTACCCCCAGATCCGGTGAGAGGGTAGTATTCGTGTCCCACTTCCGCCATGGGTTAGGGCTCGCGCTTAACCCCTTCGTCCGGGGGCTCATGTTCTATTATGGGCTAGATTTTCATGATCTGGCCCTGGACTCTATTCTTCTCATCTGGACATTTATCGTTATGTGTGAGGCCTTCTCCGGACTCCTCCGCACTTCGGTTTGTGGCTCAAGACTTTTGACATGAGGCCGCAGGTGACAGAGGGGGAACAGGAAGAATGCGGCAGCGCCACAGTAGGCAAGCTTGCCAGTGCGGTTTGGTTTGAATGATCTTTCGCTGAGTCTCCCGACCTATGGCAGCAGGGGTGGTTTTATATCAACGAGCCGCATGGCTCCAGGTGGGCCGCAATGCCTGCGTTCCAACCCGGCCCTCCAATTCAGCTTGATTCATGGATCAATAAGGGATTGGGTTGGGGATCCTTCAATGAAGTGCAGACTCTGCAGAGTCGCATCCAAAGCCTTACCGAGAAGGGCATCAATCTTGTGAACATCGTTCAAGTAATGCTAGTCCGTCGAACCCTACCATGTCAGCGGCGGCCTCTCCGTATGTGGTAGTTTAATCCAGAAGGGCGGCGGACTCTTCAGCACTTGTTCGACACCACACACAAAGTAATGTGGAAATTATATTTCGGGGAACGAGAACAATGGCCGGACACCACCGAAGATGTTGGCCTTGACTGTAATCATCCGGACACTTCGGTAAGTATTCAATCTCTGCACACCTTCCCTTCAAGCATCTTTTGACAAGATACCGACCAATCCGTCCCTATACAGTACTGGATAAAGAAAGCGATGTTGATCTGGAGTCCGGCGCCCCTTCCTGAAGACTCTGCGACCCCCCAGCTGACAAGAATGCTAACTCCGACACCGTACCAGGTGTCTGCAGAGGACGGAGAGAACAGAGAGGCCAGAGGTGATCTCACCCCTGAGGATAAATTAGACACTGTGTTCGGGGAAACCGAAACACTTTTGCCCGAGGGCAAAGGTGCAGAGGAAGCCCTTCACGGCAAAAGGAGATACACTTCCGAAGATCAGGAGGGGAAACCTTCCAAGAGAGGAAAAATGCCATCGTGGGGCTATTTCGGCCGGGAAAGCGATGTTGACGCTGAGCTTTATGATGAGGACAAACCTCTGGCCAGGCCGTAAGTGAAGCAGGGCACTTTTAACGTACCTCATTCTTTTCCTATTAGTGAAGTAATCATCTGATATATGTACATCCTCGCAGGTTAATGCCCGGTGTTTCTCAACCCTCCTCCTCCTCGGGAGACCTTCTTCTGGAGATGATGGAGAGTGATACACCTTCTCCAGCCTCCTGGCCCAACAGGGCGGACGGTTCTGAGGTGTCGTCCCGGAGGGCTCCTCCCGATTGACAAGTAGTGCAGTGAATGAGGAAGGCGTTACCCGAAGGTAGTGCCTCTGTCAATCAGGGTTCAGAAGTCAAGAATGACGGCCCCGAACTATCTGGTTTACAGCCAGAGATAATTCTAGAGGCGAGTAAGTGGATTCCTTCAAAGGAACGCCGTACTCCGGCGGAGGTTTCCGAAGACCCCGGAGCACCGAAAATGCTGACGGACATGCTTGGACAAGCGTCCATTTCGGAGGAGCACCGTGCCTTGATGGTTACGGTGGTCTAAAAGGTTCTATCTGCGAAGAGCGTATTGAACGAGGCCTTCACGAGCCTTCTAAGTGGTTTCGGGGTTTGTGATGTAATTTGGCCAATTGAAATTTATTGACAGAATGCACCTATTGTATATGAAGTAGCCCTTGAGACTCGGATTGCCTTCCGAAGGAAGCGATCGGAGGATCAAAAATATATGCTCATGTAATAACCGTGATTTAATTTGGAATACATGTTGCCTCTCCTCCTGCGGCTACCCGAAATACGGAAGTGGCCAAACTGCAGTGAAAGCTGGATATTGCGGAGGATGACGTTGCATTGATTAACATGCGTCTTGACGACTCGCAGGGTATATATTTCGAGCATTACTTACACCAATGTGCTTGTCATTTAAGCCTGACACTGGAAAGAGTTTTATATGAAATTTGCATGAATTCAGATGGTGCTGCCGCCATTGAAGCTCTTCGGGCGGAGCTAGCCCGGGCCAAGGAGCAGGACCGGTGTATTGATGTGGCTGCCAAGAAGGCATCGGCTGATCTAAGAGCCAAACAAGCAGCTCGGCGCCAAAATGAGGAGAAAATGTCCGCACTGGCGCTTGAATTGGAGAATACTGCCAGCCGCTATGAATATCTTGAGAAGGAGAATAAAGCCAAAATGGCTGAACTTGATAAGGCCTTACGAGAGGCGAGTGAAGCTCGGTCTGAATCCAGGGCAGCTCGTGAAGAGATTCAGAAGGCTAAGGAGATAGTGGCCAGTAAGCCCTTTTTGCTTCAGACTAAGTTTGGCCATCCGGACTATGCTCAGCTGAACCAGGTCTGGAGTTCTCCGACCGAATTTTTGGACTTGCCGAAGAGTTCTTCCGATGCGGCGCAATTTTACCAAGCACAAGAGGGGTATGCAACGGAGAAGCTTTTCTGGTCGCAATTTGGCACATCAAAGCGCCCTCTGTTGCTGAATGAACAGATGTCCCAATGGGCCGAGCTTCACAGGATATCCGGCGACACCATGAAGAACTTGATAATCCGGTTGTGGCCAAATGAGCCTATTCCAAAGAGTTACTTTGGCTTGGTGTGGCGCCTTGTTGACGCGGTGCCGCGTATCGATGCTGTGAAGCGGTCGGCGTGCATTGAAGGTGCACGGATGGCCTTTGCCCGAGTCAAGACATTCTGGGGGAAGATGAAGGACACCGATGTTGCGGCGACGAGTCCGCCCAAGGGCAAGGACCGTAATGTGGCGGAGCATTATTTTGAAGACCTCCTGGAGGCCGCCTGCCTAATAGAGGGTCAATGTTCAAAGAACATAATGTTTGAGTGAGGTGTATTAGAATTGTAAAAGACAATTTTATAGTTAATCAATTTTTATGTTTTGCTCGAAAGCGTGAATTCCTCCTGTGCGGCCGTTTTAATATAACCTGAAATTTTCCTAGTCGTCGGCTTCAGCCCCCTCGTAGGAAGTACGGGGGTGTTCGGAAAAGCATTTAATCACTCTTTATCCAATGTCATGGTCCATGAAGGAGGTGATAATGCGGCGAACCAGGCAATCAGACTATAAGGCTTCAACACTTTAACTTAGCCATAGGAGTTTTATGGTGGGACTACGACATAGCCCCTTGTATGTAGGCGCCGTATGGTGCCTTACATATTTGATCTGAAAAGATCCCTCGTGTGACACGGAGAATCAATAAGGATTCCAAGAAGTCGTAAAGTGGTTTACCAGCTC
The DNA here is from genome assembly GCF_018294505.1 of Triticum aestivum. Classification (NCBI taxonomy): domain Eukaryota; kingdom Viridiplantae; phylum Streptophyta; class Magnoliopsida; order Poales; family Poaceae; genus Triticum; species Triticum aestivum. Next base: position 146,686,195 of record NC_057804.1, read on the forward strand.
TCGCCGCATCATGACAGTCAGTTTTCGGCTTTCTCTACTGAGGTGCTCATCTAGTTTAGACCAGGGCACAATTGCAGTAGTTCTCCCTTTACTACCCTAGCCGTTAGAGCGGAACGTAGGGTAGCAATCACAGGAGCCGGGCAACCCAACTATTGACCAAAGACAATGATTTGGAGCTGATGCATATAAGGCCAAACTTGCGACGCCGAAGTATGCTATAGATCTGTTCGTACTTTTACTGGCAACTCATTTGTTCCCAAACCGAGCCCCTGGCGGGTTACATCGAGGTGCATCTGTAGAGCAGACGTTACGGCCGTACTCATTGTACAAAGAGTATTGAATATTAATTCGGATAAAGTTTTCTGGGAGCTGAGGGATATCCAAAGATGAATTCATATATATAAAAAAGAAAAACCACAACCCGGCTATTTGACATGCTTGGGCTGGGGAACGGAGGAAAAAAGGCATAGTACAGGCTCAGAATAAAGAGTGCGGTCCAAAAGCTTATTTTGGACCTCCTATCGCACGTCTGCGCCGCCCGTCCTCGGGGAGGGGAATCCTTAACGAAAGTAGCCCCCTTAAGTGAGTGTATGGGTCGGAACTCCGATAGAGTCCGTTGTATATGCAGTCCTTGTCATCACCTGTTTTAAGAGATAATAAAGAAAGGAAAAAGGAAAACAGATAAAAAAACTTTACGGGAATGCTTGCAGGGTTGTCTGTATTGTGCTTTCGCCGATGCCCATGGTATCTTGAGTGCGTAGTGATGTATGCGCGGTGTAAATCTTGCCTTTATATGAGGTGGGTGGCGGAAGCCGAACTGCTATTTCTATTCCGGGAGTGGTCGAACTTCGGATGGAAACTGTTTCTAGACCCTGGTGTTTGGCTAGTGAGCCGGTCCGTCATCTTTATCGCCTGGTGGCCTCCTCCGCTTGTGTTCGGCGTTGAGCTTGCTTGTCTGCTTCAAGACCCAACAGTTTCTGTTTGTATGGTTAGCTGGCTTATGAGGGTGGTCATGAATCTGGCAAGGTCGGTCCAATAACCTGTCAAGGATGGATGGTCCGTCTTGGTTTGCCTTCAGTGGTTGCTTCCGTTGACCGGGTTTTGGATTGTTAAATCTGGCGTTGACTGTTGTGTTACGTGATCTTTCATTGTTATTGCGACTGTTGTGTTTGGTTCGTCGTAGCTTGTCGTTGCCGTCTCGGATTTTGGAAGTGCCCGGGTCGCTGGCATTGTTGCTTTTACGAGCGAGCTAGTTGTCTTATCCCACACAAAAGCGAGTCATTAGAGCAGTAAGGGATGTCATTGATTTGGGTCCTTCCTGGCCAAGTTGACGTGCTAGCCATTCATCCCGGACACTATGTTTGAAGGCCGTGAGGGCTTCCGCGTCCGGACAGTCGACAATTTGGTTCTTTTTGACTAAGAACCTAGTCCAGAGCTTCCTAGCTGACTCGTCGGGCTGCTGGACAATATGACTTAAGTCATCGACATCTGGTGGTCGGACATATTTTCCCTGGAAGTTTCTCGAAAGGCGTCTTCCAAATCTTCCCAGCTGCCAATAGAATTTTCTGGCAAGCTGTTCAGCCAGTGCCGTGCTGGCCCTTTGCGCTTGAGAGGCAGGTATTTAATGGCGTGAAGGTCGTCTCCACGAGCCAAGTGAATATGGAGGATGAAATCCTCAATCCATACCGCGGGATCTGTTGTTCCATCGTATGATTCGATGTTAATGGGTTTAAACCCGTCTGGAAATTCATGCTCCATTACCTCATCAGTGAAGCAAATAGAGTGTCTGGCTCCTGTATGTTGGGCCACACTGTGAAGCACCTCCGGTGGATGCCATTTGCGGTTTTCAGACCGGGCGTGGTCGGGTATGTTGTGTCCTGCTCTGCCCTCCAGGTCTTGCTGGATGTCGCGAGTGTTCCCCCGAGCTGTTTTGCTTTGACGGCCGGATGGGGTGGTATAGTGCTCTGCTTGGGCTGCTGCTTTATCGGGACCGAACTCTGGTCGACCTACCGCATATTCGATGGTGGTATGGGCTCCAGCGCCCCGCCATCGTGTTGAGGGAGCCACCTGCACTTGGGGTGGATTTTGTCTAGGCCGCTAAGGCCGTATTCTTCGGTGGCCAGGACCTCGGTCCATCTATCATTGAGCAAATCTTGGCTCGCTTGAAGCTGCAACTGCTTCCTTCTTAGACTCCTTGCCGTGGCTATTAGCCGGCGTTTAAAACGCACCTGCTCGAGAAGTTCCTCAGGAACGATGAAATCCTCGTTGCCGGGACTCTCTTCTTCCTCGGAGAGTGGAAGATAATTACTATCCTCTGAGTCTCCATATATGACCTGTTTATTAGGCTATCTTGTCCGCTTTCCTGTTCCTCATGTTCGGATCCTACCTCAATAGGGTCTTTGTTGTCCAGAGTATTATCATCTCCGGTGCTAGTATTGTTTTTTCTTGAGCAACGCAACTTAGAGCGGTGCTGGGGGCGCTGGTGTTTGGACTATGTACCAGGAGGTTTATCCACAACTGGATCTTCCCTGTCATCGTCGAGAGCATCGTTGGGTGTGTCTACCATACACACGTCATACCAGGAGGTGGCCATCCCGCATCTAGCGGGTAGTGAGTTCTGGCCTTGCCCCCCCTCGTCGTCCATACCGTCGATGTCTTCAGAGTCGAGGTCGACCATGCTAGTTGGGTCTTCGACGGTGGCTATGAAGTGGGTGGCGGGTGGGAAGCAAAATTCTCCATCATCCTCTGCAAGTTCGAACCGAACATTGTTCAGCGGCGAGTCACCTGCCAGGGATAGGTTTTTTAGTGAATTTAGTACGTTGCCCATGGGCGAGTGTTACAAGACGTCTACGACGCTAAACTTGAAGATCAATAACCGATTGAGTTTGGTATCCGCGGACTCGCAGGGTTCAGAACTTATCACCGGTGAAGTGTCCGGGGTTCCGTTGATGCAGATATCATATGAAGTAGAATTTATGTGCGGCTCCAACGCTGCGGGATCAGCAGTCTCCGTGATGAGGTTGAGCTTCCCATCTTCGGATGACTCGATCTGCTCCAGATCTAAGGCCAAAGTTGTTACAGGAGCTATCTCTTGGATGTGGCCCGATGACAGGTTTAAGCCATGTCCATCAGGGTTGCCACGGTCTCAAATTCGTCGAAGATCAAGTCTCCACGGACGTCCGCGACATAGTTTAAGCTTCCGAATCTGACTCGATGGCTAGGGGCGTAGCTGTCAATCTGCTCCAGATGGCCAAGCGAGTTGCCTGCAGTACAATGTCGTCGAATACGAAGATTTGTTAAGAAGATCCAAGGTTGCTGCACCCCAAGTGAAGAAGGCCTCGGCAGGGCTGGCTCGTGTTGATGGTACTTTCAAATGCCACCCTCAATGACAAATAGGAAAGCGCGCTCGTTGCCTTCTTGCGGGCGAATATCGATGTGTTTGCCTGGCAACCATGTGATATCCCCGGTGTTCCCAGGGAGGTAATTGAGCACCACCTTGTTGTCTGCCCACATGCTCGACTTGTCAAACAGAAAGTCCGGAAGCAGGCCTTGGAGAGGTAGCAGTTCATTGCCGAAGAGATCAAGAAACTTGAGGCAGCGGGTTTGGTCAGAGGTGTATTGCACCCCAAATGGTTCGCAAATCCAGTGGTAGTCCGGAAGGCTAACGGGAAGTGGAGGCTCTGCATAGATTTCATAGATCTTAACAAGGCATGCCCGAAGGACCCATTTCCCTTGCCGCGCATCGACTAGATCGTGGAATCCACTTCAGGATGAGATTTGCTCTCCTTTTTGGACGCGTACTCTGGGTATCACCAAATATTCATGTCCAAGGAAGATGAAGAGAAGACGTCGTTCATCACTCCATGTGGTACGTACTGCTTTGTCCGCATGCCATTTGAATTGAAGAGTGCCGGATTCACTTTTGCAAGGGCAATCCAGATTGGTTTTGAGCCACAGATACACAGAAACAAAAAGGCCTATATGGATGATATTGCAGTCAAGACTAAGGATAAGGCCACCCTTATTCAGGATTTGGAAGAGACATTTGATAACTTGTGCAAGATCAATCAGAAGCTCAACCCGGAGAAGTGTGTATTTGGTGTTCCCTTCGGCAAGCTGCTTGGGTTCTTTGTATCCCACCACAGAATGGAAGCCAACCCCGACAAGATCAAGGCCATTGAGCAGATCCAAGCGCCAAGGACAGTTAGGGATGTGAGGCGCCTGACAGGGTGCATTGGCACGCTAAGAAGGTTCATATCCAAGTCTGCCGAGCGCGCCCTGCCGTTCTTCAAGGTTTTAAAGAAGGCCGTCCCTATGAAGTGGACCCTAGAAGCAGATCCAGCTTTGCAAGAGTTGAAGGCCTACATGTCCTTTGTGTCTACCTTGGTTGCACCCAACCCCCAAGAGCCATTGTTATTATACTTGGCGGCAACCAACCAAGTGGTCAGTGCGGCCTTGATAGCACAGAGAGAAGTGGATGAGGCAGAAAGTGAGCAGAGACCGGCAGAGTCAGAAAAGGATCAAGATAGTGATGAGCACGACAATGATAGCAACCCCATGGACGCGACAAGGAAGAAAGTGGTGAAGCGGGTAGTGTACTTCGTCAGCTCCCTGTTACAGGGGGCTAGATTGAGGTAGTTTGGTGTGCAAAAGTTGATCTCTGGTCTCGTTATGGCCTCAAGGAAACTTCGCCACTACTTGCAAGTCCACGAGATCATGGTTGTTACTCATTTTCCGTTGCAAAGGATACTCCGAAACCCTGAGGCTACCGGCAGAATAGTGGAGTGGGCTTTGGAGTTATCCAGCTTTGGTTTGAAGTTTGAGAGCACATCAACTATTCAGAGCAGGGCGTTGCCAGAGTTTCTTGCAGAATGGATGCCAACCCCTAATGTGGAAGTGACAGAGACAACTATCCCTGGCAAGGAATCGCCCCAAGAATGGATTATGTATTTTGATGGTGCCTTTTCCTTGCAGGGTGCAGGAGCTGGCATGCTTCTTGTTTCCCCCTCCGGGGAGCACTTGAAGTACGTCGTCCAAATGCATTTTGCTCGAGAAGAGGCAACCAACAATACAACTAACTATGAAGGACTGCTTGTCGGGCTTAGAATTGTAGTTGAATTGGGAATCAAGAAGTTGATCATTCGAGGAGACTCACAGCTTGTGGCGAGACAAGTTAACAAGGATTACCAAAGTCCATTGATGGAGGCATATGTCAAGGAAGTGAGGAGATTAGAGGAGCACTTTGACGGATTGCAAATAGAGCACGTACCCCGTGCGGAAAACAGCATAGCTGATCATATGTCAAAGTTTGTTGCGCCGAAGCTTCCTGTGGAACCAGGAACTTTTGATCTCCATCTCACTCAGCCCTTCATATTCGCAGCAACAATGGCCCAGAAAAGGAGAAAATTGGACACCGGAAAGCCTCTCCCGGTAGAGCCGTCTGCTCCCGGTAGATTCCCTGCCGGAAACAACTCCTGACCGCCTGCTGGACCACCCCCTCCAGTCGGGTCCACGAACCCCGCGAACGAGGCTGGTGCTCCCACCGCGGAGGAGGTGCCGCTAGTCCTCGTTGTCGAGCCGCAGGCTCCAACTTGGGCAAGGCACATTGTCCACTTTCGCCAAACCGGAGAGCTTCCTGGCGACCAAGATGAAGCTGAGAAAGTAGCCCAAAGGGCCATTATGTATTAGTTTGTCGATGACACTCTGCACAGAAGGCAGCCCAACAGTGTGAAATTGAAGTGTGTCTGCCGGGAAGAAGGAAAGGAATTGCTGGCTGAGATTCACAGAGGAATGTGTGACTCCCTCATTGGATCAAGGGCATTAGTTGGGAAAGCATTCTGGCAAGGATTCTATTGGCCCACAACCCTCCAAGATGCGGTCGAGCTAGTCACAACATGTGAAGCCTATCAGTTCCATTCTAAGAAAACACACATGCCTGCCCAAGCTCTTCAAACAATCCCTCTATCATGGCCATTTTCGGTCTGGGGGCTCGATATCCTCGGCCCCTTCCCCCGAGCAATCAGGAGATTTGAATTCTTGTTCATTGCCATCGACAAGTTTACAAAGTGGCGGGAAGTGACTGCAGTGAGAAAGGTGACTGCTCAGTCGGCTATCAAGTTCCTGAAAGAATTGGTGTGTCGGTTTGGAGTTTCGGCAAGGATCATCACCGACAACGGCACCTAGTTCACGAGCCGCGCCTTCATGCAATATGTTCATGCCCTCGGATGCAAGATCACATTCGCCTCTGTGGCACACCCCCAGAGCAATGGACAAGCTGAGAGGGCGAATGCTGAAGTGCTACGCGGACTCAAGACGAGAACTTTCGATACGCTGCAGAAGCACGACAAGCGGTGGACCGAGGAGTTGCCGGTAGTTCTATGGTCCCTCAGGACGACACCAAACCGAGCTACCGGGCAGACTCCCTTCTCCCTGGTCTACAGGGCAGAAGAAGTTATCCCCACGGAACTCATTTATGGGTCGCCTCGAGTGCTTTCCTATGATGAAGTAGTGCAAGATCAACACCGGCGTGATGATGCTGTGCTACTCGAGGAGAACCGTCTCCGGGATGCTACGCGTGCTGCACGCTACCAACAAGCCCCGCGTCGCTATCATAGCCGCAGGGTTCATGCCCAGTGTTTTGAGGAAGGTGACCTTGTCCTTAGACGCATTTAGTCCGCCAAGGGTACACATAAGTTGTCGCCCAAGTGGGAAGGCCATTACCGGGTAGTACGAGTCACTAGACCTGGCGACTTTCGTCTGGAGACCGAGATGGCACTCAGTTGCAAAACTCATGGAATATTGAGCATTTCTGCAAGTTCTACCCGTAAGGCATGACTGTTGGGCCCTGCCCGGCAGCCACCCGTTTTTACAGGCCTTGCCTCGGCTGCATGTAACCCCTTGTACAAAGCCGGGGCGATGACCCCGTGCAAGAGAAAATAAAGAAGCGCTATAGGGGGGGGGGCAACTAAGATTGCATGCATGCATGAGCACACCAAAATCACTGCATAAGAATTTCATGAGCATCTGCATATGCATATAGATAGGATTGCATCCTGGATTCATTCTCATCTACATGAAGCTGCAAGTTCCTGCCGGGAACTTGGCTTCGACAAGGAGTTGAGAAGATTGCCCAGCACAACAGTCCCCGGCAAGCCAGGCAGATAAGTTCCACCTCCTGTCCATTTATGTTCTGTAAGGCTACAACTTGAGCATGACTTAGGTGCTCCCATCAATGACCCAAATGTTGCTTCAGTCAGAATGGTCGCGGTAGCCTTTGGGGAAAAGGAGTTGGCGGGGGGCTGGTCCCTATGTCTGTTCCCCGGCAGACGCAGCTCTCCGGCAGAAAAAAAGGGGACCAGCAGGATAGCCTGCCGGGGAACACTCGTTTATTTACATTAAGGAGGCATCTCACCTCTGCATGGACATATACATGCATGAGTTCCTTGCAACGTTCATCTTTTTCATTCATATGCTAATACAAGTACAAGCATTACAGAACACAAACATGGACTCGAAGGATTACATTATTCGAATTAAAATTTGGCAGTTGCCTACCAGTTTAATGTTGAAAAAAGATAAGTGCCCCGTGATCCCCTCTTTTCGTTTTCCCTCCTTCAGGCACTACAGCGGAAGGAGGAAAAGACGAGAAAAGGAGCACCCAAGCAGGAACCCACCCTGGTCCCCTCAGTGCCCGTTGGGAATGTCCTGACAAGACTGGGAGTGGCAAGGCTACGAAGGAGGAGTGTGGGGGATGGGGCGGCGCCTTCTGGTCGCCACCTCCAGAGCCAGCAAGAAGCCCCGGCTTGAGCGCCGGTGGAGTCATCCACCAAAGCTCAGCAGGAAAACTGCTGGAGGCGGGGAGAAGGCACCAAGAGAACATCCCTCCTCGGCTATCACACAAAGAGGCTGATGATGATGGTGCCAGGGAGGGATGGGAAGAGCGGAAAGACGATGCGGCAGGTCATTGGTCGGAGGCGAGGGCATCCACGCCATCATACTCTGACCTGACCCCCTGCCACCCGCCTTCTCCGTCTTCCCATGCTTTCTCCTCACCGCCGCTGCTCCTGGGAAGCGCCAAGATTCCAGTCTAGCGCCTCCAGCAGAGAAACAACAAGCAGCCAGAACGGCCAGGGGCTCGAGGTGCGCTGTTCCCCTCCTTGGCAGGCAGGAAGGCACGCCTCTTGTCGACATCAGCCCCAAGACCTCCGAGAGGGGCAGTGCTGGGATTACCAATGATCTCCAGCCCCGCCTCCTGGCCGAGCTTCGAAGGAACCAAGAAGTTCCCCACAGCAAGGACCAGGCTCACTCCTTGGGCGTCAGCACCAGCATGTGGTGACATTGGCCCTAACCAAGAGCCCGAGTGCTGGCCCCAAGCTCTTCTCTTCAACATGACCAGCAGAAGCAGAAGACAGAGAAAGAAGAATGCGAGGTTGGATGACTCCACCCCTCCTTCGCCCCTCCTTTTATAGGGGGGGGGAGATTGGTTGCTCCATCAACGGGGCGGCCACTGTCCTCCTCCTCCAATTCAAGACGAACGGGCCCTTACCATGATGCTCTCCCGCGCCATGCGCCTCCATTACCTACCCCGCGTGATGCATGCAACATACGTGGCTAAGGATAAGGGCGCACTATGGGAAGAGTAAATTGGCAGTTTCTACCCTGTGCGTTAAAGTCATTAACGGGCCATTACCGGAGCGGCCCTACCACTATTGGCTTTACATAACGCACGAGGAAACCAGAAACTGGCCCGGAATCAAAGCTAATGAAGAAGCAAAGGATACCTCAAGAGACCAGCCTCTTCAGCACCCCTGCCTATGCACTTATTTGGCCCTACCCCGACGACACTCGGCAGCACGTTCGGGGCAGGCCCGGGGGCTTCTGTCGGTGTAACAAACACTGGGTCTATTGCCTAGACTGTGCATAGGCACGGGAACAAGATTGAAGCACTAGCTAAGTCAAAGTTCGAAGGACCAAGAGATTCGAAGGACCAGCATATAGATCAGAGATCTCAAGGATGAGCTAAGGAAGCAGAATATCGCCAAGGTAAAAACCTCCCTTGCCGGGTAGGCAAGCCCGGCAAGGGGCGAGGCCACCACCAGAGACAGACAACCAAGACACTCCAGCATGGCTTGCCGGGGCTCACGGAGGCAGAACCACCTCACCAACCCCTCAGCCATGACCCACGTCATTGATTAGTGCGGTGTCAAGCCGCAAAGTGACTAAGTGGCAGCCATTCTCGACATGGCAGCCATTTCCTACATAAGGAACCCACAGATGACACCCGTCTAGTGATGTGTCAAGAGAACATGCACGAAGTTGGCAAGATAGCCCGGCAAGCCTTGTTGGGCAACCAGTGATGTGACACTAAGAGGTGCATTTAATGCGCCCTGTTAGCCCGCAGCGTTAGGTATGATAGCACTATTTGCTATCATATCAGTGCATAATGACTACTTTGCCATTGTGGTGACCCCTTGATCTATAAAAGGAGGCCCATGGAAATCATAGAAAGGGTTAGAAGGTTGGATAACTCACACCCCCATACGCATGTAGTCGCTGCTGCCCCAAGGCAACCCCTGCCGCGGGCAAGTGTACTACGCTCACCACCACCATTTCCACCATCAATCCACCAAAGCAGGATTAGGGTTTTACGCCTCATGGCGGCCCAAACCTGGGTAAACTGCCTGTGTGATCTCTGTCGTGCTGTCCCACGCCCCTCCGCTCTTTGTGCAACGCGTTGCCCCCTGCCGAACCAGCAAGGGGCCTCCTGGTCCCATAGGTGGTCGTGGGTTCCCGGGACACTTGGCATGGTTATACTACTCATATCATGCATATGGTGTCTTGAATTGCATAGTTTAGAGATCATATACACAATATTCAACACTATGTTCTTAGTTCAGACATCATATATGCGAATGCCCTCTGCTTAGTATATAAATCACACGTGTGAATTAAATCATGCGATCCTGATTAGTTAGATAACATGTATGTGAATTATGTCATGCGAACCTATTTACTAAAGACATCATATAATTATCTCATGCCATCCTGTTTAGTTAGTCATCATATCTTTGAATTATGTCATGCTATGCTATCCAGTTTAGATAGACATCATATATGTGAAATTATATCATGCTATCCTTTTTAGTTAAACAATATACATGTGAACTATTGCATTCCCTCTTTTTTCCACACTATCTATTGCATCTGTCTCTCATACAAGGTCTGTACATTCAACTATGTTTCCTGTTTATCAGCCATTTGAATTGGAGCGGGTGATGGCAGTATCTAGCAGAGTAAAAACATGGTCTTCAAATAAAACAGTGCTATCTCTTGGTGGAGATAGCACCCCAGTTATACATGCACGAGAACTAGCACTACCACTCATAACCCGGGCTCTCGTAGATTGTACCCCTATTGCGATGGAAAGAGAACCAGCTTCACCCAATCTAACCCCAACCCCAGCAGATAGTAATCCAGTTCCTGTTGACGCAGCACCATCTCCACCATAGATCTCCCAAACAAGAGCAGTTAGTAAGACATCTCTAGTGCCCAAAGCACCAGTACTACCATAGTGAACCCCAACTCCACCAGTTAGTACACATATTCCTATGGAGGAAGCACAACCAGCCATTCGTAGTTTAGCAACTATCGCATTTTGATGTTGTTAAATCCTATGTGCATATCTTCCCATCATGGAAATATTATACTGAAGATGAAGGAAAATGCCAGTTGCAGGTGTTCGTCCAGGAGTTATATGTAAGTAATGTTATTCATTGCAATTACTTTTCTTTGTCCGATACTTCTACCTCCATGATGGTTATAATACAACAAATGTTCCCATTTTTCTCTATAGAGAAGGACCAAGTTGTAAACTCAGGATGAGGTAACCTATGCTAATACCTCTGCTATCTTCAAGAATGCTTGGTGGCAGTATCAGAATTACCCGAAGAACACGTACTTCGCTGGAAAAGAAACTCATCAAATTCCCTTACGTTCTCCTGAGACACATTTACGTGACGATGACGGGAACGCCTTGTTCTATACTGGTCCTGAACCAAGAATGTGGTAAGGTCTATGAGCTCATTTTTTATTTTTAAGTACTATATGCCTGCATCTTACTATACTCTATTCATGGAGAACAAGTGCTTAAACCTGAAGAACAACTGTTCTCATTTAAGATTCCATTGCTATCGTGCATACTGCTTTGCTCTTGTATCACTGTATGTACTCATACAGACTTATTTTTAAGTTGAAGGATCCAATTGAAACTCCAATGGCACAACATGTATGTTTAAGCATGTTTCTTTAACAGGTTTGCTCTTATATATAGCTCTGTTGATTTCAATTTCAGTTGTGTATACAGTTGACTTCTTATATCATGCACATTACTAGCATCACAATAGATCCAATAGTGTTGTTGTACATGTAGACCCGTGGTACCCATCTGAAATCTTGTTCTGCCATGTAGTTTCCCACGCTTTGGATTCTTTCAATGCTGCTTTGTCTTGAACTGATATCATTTGAACCTTGTCTCTATTTTGATTTGGCAAGACAATGAAGTGGCCGTATGACCTAGATATACGTTTGTTTGATGATTTTATTATGTATTAGTTGGCAATAGAAGACTTGGTAGTTTAATCCTGTTCACCTTACTAATGAACTGGTTCACCAAAATGAGTTTCATATACTACATGCTAAACCTGTTATGTGTCTGCTTGTTTCTTCTTTTAGAATGCTGATAGAATACTGGGGAACAGTACCTTATTAAGCTATGGTAAAGAAAGTAATGCAAATAAGGTTTAGGATCGTGAGACATCCTTGTTGGTATCCAAAAAAGCTGATAAAAAAGCCAAGGAAAACTATCTTGAAGACAGTGAGACAACCCCAAAGTCCTGTCTTGGTTTAGTGTTCGAGTCACTGGCCACTACCGCTGGCACAAGCTTTTCAAACTCAATGTTTGAATTAGTTAGGTTTCTTGAGTCTCAACTACAAGCTGAAAGACATCAATCAGCTGTGCTATGACAAGAAGCCGAAGGACTGCGGAAAACCCTGGAGAATTCAGATGCATACTTTCTAGTGCAACATCAAGCGTTGGATGATTTTAGCGCCAAACAGGAGAAAGCTAATAAGCTTGCTAAGCTTATTGCCAGCATGGTGGATACCAAGGATAATGTTTCTTGAGCTCTTCTGAAGTTGTTTCAGTTATGGAATTGTTTTGCTGCCGTGTTTATTTGCATTGGTGGCCAGTTTAGACGGCGAGTGTATGTAATATGCTGCTTTGTTCCCTATATTTGCACTAGTGGCGAACTTTGATGCCCAGTGGATGTAATATGTGTAATAGTCATAATAGCCTAGCATTAGTTTCTTGCTTATTTATTTCCTTATTGTCTTGTTTAGTTGTTTGCTTGTAGTCACTACAGTTCTTTTTTCGCATTTTTCTAGTGCCACAGTAACCTATTTTTTATAACTAGGCCACAATAACCATGGCAACATAAGCACGATTGTAACCATGGTCCTGCTACCTGCTGTAGTGACCATGGGCCCTCCTATGGGCCATCGGATCCATGGGCCTTCTACGGGCCTAGGATCCATGGGCCTTCTATGGGCCATAGAATGAATGGGCCTTCTATGGGCCGTATAATTGTTTGTCAAAACATGGGCCGTACTATTCGTGAACCTATAACGATCCGCATAATGGGCCGTAAACGGGCTAGAGTGGAAATCGTCTGTTTATGGCCTGACCATAACGGGTCGTTAATAGCCCATATTTGATGATGCTATGAAAACAACCCAACAGGTTAACGGGCCACAAACGGGCCGACTGTAACCACTGTCTGAATTTGGCCCACAAGCGGAACAGGCCAGTAATGGACCGTAAGTAACTGAATTCTAGAAATGAGCCCAAGAATAATTGGGCCCTTACAAGGCCGAAAGTTAACACGGGCTGGAAAGGGCCAACGGAATAATGGTCCGTTAATGGGTATAAAGCGATACACTGTTCTTTATGGGCCAGTTGCACGTCAGGCCTTTAATGGGCCCAGAGTTACAAAGGGCATCATATTGGACGAAAGACGTCATGGGTCATACATGGGCCGGAAGTTACAATGGGTTGGAATCATATTGGACGGCCCAGATGATGCTAATGGGCCTAATTCGGATAGGTCATAACGGGTCGTGAGTTAGCGGGCTATAAATGGGCTATATGCGAACATGCCGTTAACAGGCTTTTCGTGGGCCGACCTGCTACCTTTTGACCAAGTCAAATGGGGCGGCCTTTTCACCGGAATGGCCCTCTGTTGGGTTCTTCCATGTGTCCAAGTATCATAGTCGCCTCTGGTACAACGAGTGGATGACATCTGTCCCAACGGTGAGCTGACACGTGGTTCCTTTGGCCATTGAGAATTTTACACGTGGAAAATCCCCATTGGTCCGGGCTGTTAATGGGTTATCGGATCCAAACCCGAACCCGATAGCTTAACGGCGACCCATTACGGTGGATGCCACGTGTCGGTTACCCTTGATGAAAGCACTTCCATGACGCGCCGTTTATCGTCATGGAAGTGGACACTTCTGTGATGATAATTTTGGTATTGTCATGGAACACTTCTACGACAGCACATGTATGACTATCTTCATTCTTTAATAAAATCGTCATGGATGTACATGCATGACAGAAAATGTGACCTACTGTGACAAACACGTATCATCACGCAAGTGTATTTTCTTGTAGTGTAAGAACTAGGCTTCTCATCTTTCTATCAGGATCACGTGTTACTAATCCGTAGACTTATATGAATGATGGATTCAAGCCTCAGTTCAGTTCCTAGTACTTCTGTGTGTTAATAGTTGGTCTCGAAACCTCGTTATTGTGATGTTGAGTGGTTATGCCACCATTTTGTAGGATGTATCAAAATCTCTTTTTGAGCATTTACAGTCGTTATGTTGTCCGAGTTATTCTAGGTTTCTAAATAATCTGATGCATTTGCAAATCTTTCCTCCCTGTTCTCGATGTCCTTTTAGGCCAGATTAGGCACACTAATCGGTGTGTTGAGATACTCCATTGCCTCGACATATATGTTGAAGTTATTAGGACACTAGGGTATCTTACAGAACCACCCAGTAGTCTAGCCATGCTTTGTGTTTCCAGTGTGAACATTCTGGCCACCATTGTCGAAAGCATCTCGTGATGTTATTTAGTATGTTGGTATTCTATTTCTGGGTTCTTGAACCCAAGACTTACTCTACTTACCTCGTGTTGGTAGTGTTTTCTCGTTCCTTTAGGATATTAGTAACCTTTGTGATAGTCTTCGAGGTCCATGGTATATTGTTCTTCCAATACCATGAACCAATATGGCAGAAGTTCTTTTGAACCAAAAGATCACAATAAGAGTGCTCTTGGTGAGTTCTCGATTCTATATTATGAATTTGCCAGTCCTACCTTTCTGCATGGGTTATCCAAAATAAATATGTTGAACCCGTTCAGCATGCTAATCTATGTATCCACAACTTAGAAAACCATATGTTCCTTTGAGTTGTCCCTCTTTAGTTGTATTCCGAACATCATAAATCAACTGATAGTCAAGGGTATGTGTTCATTCGTGTCATTGATGCAAGTTATTCATGTGGTCCGTCAATCCGTTCTATTTCAGAATGACTAGGAGAAACAAACTCCAGCACCTCATTGATGACCCACAAGTATAGGGGATCAATCATAGTCCTTTCGATAAGTAAGAGGGTCGAACCCAACAAGGAGTAGAAGGAAATGACAAGCGGTTTTCAACAAGGTAATGTCTGCAAACACTTTCACTACAAAAAAAGTTCCATGATGAAACGTGTTTATCACAGTAGGTCATCTTTTCTGCCATGCATGTACATCCATGATGATTTTATGATAAAATCAAGATAGTCATACCCGTGCTGTCGTAGAAGTGTTCCATCACAATACCAAAGTTATCATCACAAAAGTGTCCACTTCCATGATGATGAGCACCTCACTAGGCTGGCTCTCGAAGAGCGGGGATATCTATGAAAGGGGCACCTCGCGAGGTTCACGTGACGTGAGCCATGACGACCAAGGCCAGGCGGGCGCCAGCGGGCGCAGCGTACCAGTTTCCCCTTTGGTGCCAAGGGGGCAAGCACATGCGCGGGGTCCCGAGGCATGAGGCAAAGGTTTCCATACCGGTGCAACAAGACCAAGACTAGCAGGAAAGTAGGACGGAGGTCATAGTGGAGCCCAGGGCGGCGTCACCACCAGAGCCTTTGACAGGAGAAGACTACTTTTGTCAGGATAGCTTGTACTAGCTGTCCCCCTTCAAATTTGGCCGTTGTGGGATCCCTTCCCGCCTGATATTTGGGAAGAGGACCGGGGCCTCTATAAATAGGACTAGCCACCACCATAGAAAGGGAACTCATCTTGGATTGGATCCGCTCCATCCAAACCCTTGTCGGTGTCAAAACCGGCGGATCTTGGGTAGGGGGTCCCGTACTGTGCATCTAGGGTCGATGGTAATAGGAGACAGGGGACACGATGTTTAGCCAGGTTCGGGTCCTCTCTATGGAGGTAATACCCTACTTCGTGCTTGATTGATCTTGATGAATATGAGTGTTACAAGAGTTGATCTACCACGAGATCGTAATGGCTAAACCCTAAAAGCCTAGCCTGTATGACTATGATAATCTATATGGTCATGAGTATCCGCCTATCCGGCTACGCTCTCCGGTTTATATAGATATCAGAGAGATCTAGGTTTACATGGAGTCGGTTACATAAAAAGGAATCTACATGATTGATCACCAAGCTTGCCTTCCACGCCAAGGAGACTCCTGTCGGGACATAAACATAGTCTTCGGTCTTTGTATCTTCACAGCCCATCAGTCCGGCCCATGGCCCATAGGCCGGACGCCTGAGGACCCCTTAGTCCAGGACTCCGTCAATAGCCCCTGAACCTGGCTTCAATGATGAGGAGTCCGGCGCACGGATTTGTCTTTGGCATTGCAAGGCGGGTTCCCTCCTTCCGAACTCCAAAATAGTCTTCAAATGAAACAATGATATCCGAACCTATGTCCACAATTGCAGAGAATACAATATTCCATGAGTCCAATCTGCTGACGGATGTTTGTGACATTACATCACGCCTGCCCGGTTATTATTTCGAACCGTTTGGCTAGCCCGCCGTCCCACGTCTCGGGACGGGGTATTACTGGCGTGTCTCGTCAAAGCAGAGATCATGTCCCCTTATTCACGGGATTTTTCATCAATGCAAGAGTAGGCAATCCAACCGTCCCTTGGGTACAACTCTTTGGAGATAGGTAAGTTTCGAGACACAGGAGGAGACGCTCAGTATTTGGGGTCTCTATATAGCGACCCAGACTCGTATTTTTCCTTTGCGCCTGCCTCTTCCTCAACCCTAGACACCTCGAGTTCTAACCCTCAGGTTCCAATCACCACCAGCCCCAATCATCTCCGGATCTAGCCGTCAAGGCTGGTGGGTGGCTTCTTCTGTCACAGAGGAGGATATTGCGAAGCTCCGCACAGCGAGGTATCTGACCGCAGAAATCCTTCATCGTCTTCCTGCACAAGGGCAGGTTATACCTACCCCCAGATCTGGCGAGAGGGTAGTATTTGTGTCCCACTTCCTCCATGGGTTAGGGTTCGCGCTTAACCCCTTCGTCTGGGGGCTCATGTTCTATTATGGGCTTGATTTTCAAGATCTGGCCCTAGACTCTATTCTTCTCATCTCAACATTTATCGTTACGTGTGAGGCCTTCCTCTGGACTCCTCCGCACTTCGGTTCGTGGCTCAAGACTTTTGACATGAGGCTGCAGGTGACAGACGGGGAACAGGTAGAATGCGGCAGTGCCACAATAGGCAAGCTTGCCAGTGCGGTTTGGTTTGAAGGATCTTTCGCCGAGTCTTCCGACTTATGGCAGCAGGGGTGGTTTTACATCAACGAGCCACGTTGCTCCAGGTGGGCGGCAATGCCTGCGTTCCGACCCGGCCCTCCAATTCAGCTTGCTTCATGGATTAATAAGGGATGGGATTGGGGATCCGTCAATGAAGTGCAGACTCTACAGAGCCACATCCGAAGCCTTACCGAGAAGGGCATCAATCTTGTGAACGTCGTTCAAGTAATGCTAGTTTGTCGGACCCTACCATGTCAGCAGCGGCCTCTTTGTATGTGGTCCAGAAGGGCGGCGGACTCTTCAGCACTTCTTCGACACCACGCACGAAGGAATGTGGAAATTATATTTCAGGGAACGAGAACAATGGTCGGACACCACCGAAGATGTTGGCCTTGACTGTAATCATCCGGACACTTTGGTAAGTATTCAATCTCCGCACACCTTCCCTTCAAGCATCTTTTGACAAGATACCGACCAATCCATCCCTATACAGGACTGGATAAAGAAAGAGGTGTTGATCTGGTGTCCGGCGCCCCTTCCCGAAGAATCTTTGACCCCCCAGCTGACAAGAATGCTGAATCCGACACCGTACCAGGTGTCTGCAGAGGACGGCAAGAACACAGAGGCCAGAGGTGATCTCGGCCCTGAGGATAAATTAGACACTGTGTTCAGGGAAACCGAAACCCTTTTACCCGAAGGAAAGGTGCAGAGAAAGCCCTTCACGACGAAAGGAGAGACACTTCCGAAGATCAGGAGGGGAAACCTTCCAAGAGAGGAAAAATGCCATCGTTGGGCGGTTTGGGCCGGGCAAGCGATGTTGCCGCAGAGCTTTATGATGAGGACAAACCTCTGGCCAGGCCTTAAGTGAAGCAGGGCACTTTAAACGTACCTCATTCTTTTCCTATTAGTGAAGTAATCATCCGATATATGTACATCCTCGCAGGTTGACACCCGGTGTTTCTCAACCGTCCTCCTCCTTGGGGGACCTTCTTCTAGAGATGATGGAGAGTGATACACCTTCTTCAGCCTCCTGTCCCAATAGGGCGGACAGTTCTGAGGTGTCGTCCCGGAGGGCAACTCCCTATCGACAAGTAGTGCAGGGAATGAGGAAGGCGTTTCCCGAAGGTGGTGCCTCTGTCAATGAGGGTTCGGAAGTCAAGAATGACTGCCCCAAACTATCCGGTTTACAGCCGGAGACAATTCTAGAGGCGAGTAAGCGGCTTCCTTCAAAAGAACACCGTACTCCGGCGGCGGTTTCCGAAGACCCGGAGCGCCGGAAATACTGACAGACATGCTACAACAAGCGTCCATTTCAGAGGAGCACCTTGCCTTGATGGTTACGGTGGTCGAAAAGGTTCTATCCGCGAAGAGCAGATTAAACGAGGCCTTCACGAGCCTTCTAAGAGGTTTCGAGGTTTGTGATGTAATTTTGCCAATTGAATTTTATTGACAGAATGCACCTGTTGTATATGCAGTAGCCCCTGAGACTCGGATTGCCTTCCAAAGGAAGCGATCAGAGGATCAAAAAGATATCCTCAGGTACTAACTGTGATTTAATTTGGAATACAGGTTGCCTCTGCTCCTGCAGCTACCCGAAATACGGAAGTGGCCGAACTGCAGCGAAAGATGGATATTGTGGAGGACGATGTTGCATTGATCAACAAGCGTCTTGATGACTCGCAGGGTATATATTTCGAGCATTCGTTACACCAATGTGATTGTAATTTCAGCCTAACGCTGGAAAGAGTTCTATATGAAATGTGCATGAATGCAGATGGTGCTGCCACCATTGAAGCTCTTCGGGCGGAGCTAGCCCGGGCCAAGGAGCAGGCCCAGTGTAGTAATGCGGGTGCCGAGAAGGCATCGGCTGGTCTAAGAGCCGAACAAGCAGCTCGGAGCCAAAATGAGGAGAAAATGTCTGCACTGCCCCTAAAATTGGAGAATACTGCCAGCCGCTGTGAATATCTTGAGAAGGAGAATAAAGCCAAAACGGTTGAACTTGATAAGGCCTTATGAGGGGCGAGTGAAGCTCGGTCTGAATCCAGGGCGGCTCATGAAGAGATTCGGCAGGCTAAGGAGATAGCGGCCGGTAAGCCCTTTTTGCTTCAGACTAAGTTTGGCAATCCGGACTATGCTCAGCTCAACCAGGTCTGGTGTTCTCCGGCCGAATTTTTGGACTTGCCGAAGAGTTCTTCCGATGCGGCGCAATTTTACCAAGCACAAGAGGGGTATGCAACGGAGAAGCTTTTCTGGTCACAATTTGGCGCATCAAAGCGCCCTCTGTTGCTGAATGAACAGATGTCCCAATGGGCCGAGCTTCATAGGATATCTGGCGACGCCATGAAGAACGTGATAATCCGGTTGTGGCCAAATGAGCCTATTCCAAAGAGTCACTTTGGCTTGGTGTGGCGCCTTGTTGACGCAGTGCCGCGTATCGACGCTGTGAAGCGGTCGGCGTGCATTGAAGGTGCACGGATGGCCTTTGCCCGAGTCAATACATTCCGGGGGAAGATGAAGGCCACCGATGTTGCGGCGATGAGTCCGCCCAAGGGCAAGGACCATAATGAGGCGGAGCATTATTTTAAAGATGCCATGGAGGCTGCCTGCCTGATAGAGGGTCAGTGTTCGAAGAACATAATGTTCAAGTGAAGTGTATTAGAATTATAAAAGACAATATTATAGTTAATCTATTTTTATGTTTTGCTCGAAAGCGTGAATTCCTCCTGTGCGGCCGTTTTAATATAACCTGAAAGTTTTCCAGTCGTCGGCTTCAGCCCCCTCGTAGGAAGTACGGGGGTGTTCGAAAAAGCATTTAATCACTCTATCCAACGTCTTGGTCCATGAAGGAGGTTATAATGCCGCGAACCAGGCAATCGGACTATAAGGCGTTAACACTTTCACTTAGCCATAGGAGTTTTATGGTGGGACTACAACATAGCCCCTAGTATGTATGCGGTGTATGGTGCCTTACATATTTGATCTGAAAAAGATCCCTCGTGTGACACGGAGAATCGCGAAGGATTCCAAGAAGTTGTCAAGTGGTTGAACAGCTCTTGCCGCATTATGACAGTCAGTTTTCGGCTTTCTCTACTGAGGTGCTCATCCGGTTTAGACCAGGGCACAATTGTAGTAGTTCTCCCTTTACTACCCTAGCCGATAGAGCAGAACATAGGGTAGCAAGCACAGGAGCCGGGCAACCCAACTATTAACCCAAGACAATGATTCGGAGTTGATGCATATAAGGCCAAACTTGCGACGCCGAAGTACGCTATAGAGCTGTTCAGACTTTTACTGGCAAGTCATTTGTTCCCAAAACGAGCCCCTGTCGGGTTACGCCGAGGTGCATCTTTAGAGCAGCCATTATGGCCGTAGTCATTGTAGAAAGAGAATTGAAGATTAATTCGGATAAAGTTTTCTGGGAGCAGAGGGATATGCCAATGATGAATTCATATATATAAAAAAGAAAAACCACAACTCGGCTATTTGACATGCTCGGACTCGGGAACGGAGGAAAAAAGGCATAGTACAGGCTCAGAATAAAGAGTGTGGTCTATAAAAGTTTATTTTGGACCTTCTGTCACACGTCTGTGCCGCCCGTCCTCAGGTTGGGGAATCCTTAACGGAAGTAGCCCCCTTAGGTGAGTGTATGGATCGGAATTCCGATAGAGTCTGTTGTATATGCAGTCCTTGTTGTCGCCTGTTTTAAGAGATAATAAAGAAAGAAAAAAGGAAAACAGATAAAAAATGTTAAGGGAATGCTTGCAGGGTTGTCCGTATTGTGCTTCCGCCGATGCCCATGGTATCTTGAGTGCGTAGTGATGTATGCGCGGTGTAAATCTTGCCGGTATATGAGGTGGGTGGCGGAAGCCGGACTGCTATTTCCGTTCCGGGAGTGGTCGAACTTCGGATGGAAACTGTTTCTGGCCCCTGGTGTTTGGCTAGTGAGCCGGTCCGTCGTCTTTATTGCCCGGTGGCCTCCTCCCCCGGTGTTCGGCGTTGAGCTTGCCTGCCTGCTTGAAGACCCAACAGTTTCTATTTGCATGGTTAACTGGCTTATCAGGGTGGTCATGAATCTGGCAAGGTCAGTCCAATATCCTATCAAGGGTGGATGGTCTGGCTTGGTTTGCCTTCAGTGGTTGCTTCCATTGACCGGGTTTTGGATTAAAAAATCCGGCGTTGACCGCTGTGTTGCATTGTTATTGCGACTGTTGTGTTTGGTTCGTCGTGGCTTGCCGTTGCCGTCTCGGATTTCGGAAGTGCCCGGGTCGCTGGTGTTGTTGATTTTACGAGCGAGCCAGTTGTCTTCTCTCGCACAAAAGTGAGTCATTAGAGCGGTAAGGGCTGTCATGGATTTGGGTCCTTCCTGGCCGAGGTGACATGCTAGCCATTCGTCTCGGACACTATGTTTGAAGGCCGCGAGGGCTTCCGCGTCCGGACAGTCCACAATTTGGTTCTTTTTGACTAAGAACCTAGTCCAGAGCTTCCTGGCTGACTCACGAGGCTGCTGGACAATATGACTTAAGTCATGTGGCATTTGGTGGCTGGACATATGTTCCCTGGAAGTTGTCTCAAAAGGCGTCTTCCAAATCTTCCCAGCTGCCAATAGAATTTTCTGGCAAGCTGTTTAGCCAGTGCCGCGCTGGCCCTTTGAGTTTGAGAGGCAGGTATTTAACGGCGTGAAGGTCGTCTCCATGAGCCAAGTGAATATGGAGGAGGAAATCCTCAATACATACCACGGGATCTGTTGTTCCATAGTATGATTCGATGTTAATGGGTTTAAACCCATCTGGAAATTCATGCTCCATTACCTCATCAGTGAAGCAAAGAGGGTGTGCGGCTCCTCTATGTTGGGCCACACTGGGAAGCACCTCAGGTGGATGCCGTTTGCAGCTTTCGGACCGGGCGTGGTCGGGTATGTTGTGTCCTGCTCTACCCTCCAGGTGTTGGTGGATGTCGCAAGTGTTCCCCCGAGCTATTTTGCTTTGACGGTCGGATGGGGTGGTATAGTGCTCTGCTTGGGCTGCTGCTTTATTCGGACCGAATTGTGGTCGACCTACCACATTATTCGATGGTGGTATGGGCTCCAGCGCCCCGCCATCGTGTTGAGGGAGCCACCTGCACTTGGGGTGGCTTTTGTCTGGGCCGCTAAGGCCGTATTCTTCGACGGCTAGGACCTTGGTCCATCTATCATTGAGCAAATCTTGGCTCGCTTCAAGCTGCAGTTGCTTCCTTCTTAGACTCCTTGTCGTGGCTATTAGCCGGCGTTTAAAACGCTCCCGCTTGAGAGGTTCCTCAGGCATGATGAAATCCTTGTTGCTGAGGCTCTCTTATTCCTCGGCGAGTGGAAGATAATTACTATCCTTTGAGTCTCCATAGATGACATGTTTATTAGGGCTATCTTGTCCGCTTTCCTGTTCCTCCTATTCGGATCCTACCTCAACAGTGTCTTTGTTGTCCGGACTGTTATCATCTCTGGTGCTAGTATTGTTTTTTCTTGAGTGACGCGACTTAGAGCGGCGCCAGGGGCGCCGGTGTTCGGACAGTGTACTAGGAGGTTTATCCACAACTGGATCTTCCCTGTCATCGTCGAGAGCATCGTTGGGTGTGTCTACCATACACACGTCATACCAGGAGGTGTCCATCCCGCGTCTAGCGGGTAGTGAGTTCTGGCCTTGCCCCTCCTCGTCGTCCATACCATCGATGTCTTCGGAGCCAGGGTCGACCATGCTGGTTGGGTCTTCGAAAGTGGCTATGAAGTGGGTGGCAAGTGGGAAGCAAAATTCTCCATCATCCGTCGCAAGTTCAAACCGAACATAGTTCAGCAGCGAGTCACCTGCCGGGGATAGGTTTTTTAGAGAGTTTAGTACGTTGCCAAAGGGTGAGTGTTAGAGGACGTCTGCGACGCTGAACTTGAAGATCAATAACCGATCAAGTTCGGTATCCGCGGACTCGCGGGGTTCAGAACTTATCACCAGTGAAGAGTCCGGGGTTCCGTTGATGCAGATATCATATGAAGTAGAATCTGTGTGTGGCTCCAACGACGCGGGATCAGCAGTCTCCATGATGGGGTTGAGCTTCCCATCTTCAGAGGACTCGATCGGCTCCAGATCTAAGGCCAGAGTTGTTACAGGAGCTATTTCTTGGATGTGGCCCGATGATAGGTTTAAGCCATGTCCATCGAGGTGAAGGGGGGCGGTTGTCGCGGTCTCAAATCCGTCGAAGATCAAGTCTCCACGGATGTTCCCGACATAGTTTAAGCTTCCAAATCTATCCTGATGGCCAGGGCGTAGCTGTCTATCTGCTCTAGATGGTCAAGCGAGTTGGCCCGCAGTAGGAAGCCGCTGAATACGAAGATTTGTCCGGGGAGGAAGGTTTCTCCCTGGACGACATCATTGTAGACGATCGAAGGGGCCATCGAGCCCTTTGCCGACGACATAGTGGAACTCTCAATTAAAGCACCAATGTCGGTGTCAAAACCGGTGGATCTCAGGTAGGGGGTCCTGAACTGTGCGTCTAGGGTTGATGGTAACAAGAGACGGGGGACATGATGTTTACCCAGGTTCGGGCCCTCTCTATGGAGGTAATATCCTACTTCCCGCTTGATTGATCTTGATGAATATGAGTGTTACAAGAGTTGATCTACCACGAGATCGTAATGGCTAAACCCTAAAAGCCTAGCCTTTATGACGATGATAATCAGTATGGTCATGAGTATCCGCATGTGCCGACTATGCTCTCCGGTTTATATAGATACCGGAGAGATCTAGGGTTACATGGAGTCGGTTACATAAAAAGGAATCTACATGATTGATCACCAAGCTTGCCTTCCACGCCAAGGAGAGTCCTGTCCGGACACGGACATAGTCTTTAGTCTTTGTATCTTCACATCCCATCAGTCCGGCCCATGGCCCACAGGCCGGATGCCCGAGGACCCCTTAGTCCAGGAATCCATCAACCATCACCAGCTCTCTGAGCCCAATAACACCTCTCCTCCTGAGGCTGTTCACCCACTGTACTAGTTCTTCCTCAGCCCTCAAGAGGCAATCCACCACCACACACTGGAGTAGAGTATTACACCACAACGGTGGACCGAACTAGTATAAATCTCTGTGTCTCGTGTTCCTTGGGTATGTCGAGCTAGGCCATGGATCGTTGAGCGAGCGTGCTTGTGTGAGAGAGAGTTCTTCATGCGCACCCCAGTGTTCGAACCTCAATGGTTTGCCGGAACCCACGATCCGACATTTGGCGCGCCAGGTAGGGGTGCACCGAAGCTTTCCCTCCATCGATCCACGCTCCACCATTCCACCAGTTCCATGGCCGATGCTCGCCGAGCCCGCGCTGAGCGCCGAGCCGCTCTCAACGCCCACGTCGCACAGACGGCGCCCGTCGGCGGGCCTCCCCGTCATTCTCCATCACTTGCTGCCAACGCCACCACCAGCCCAGCGGGGAATGAGTAGGAGGCCTCATCACTGCACCCCTCAATGCGGCAAGATCGGCGCACCGCCACCCCGTCGCTGACTCCAGCCGGTTCGTCGTCCCACGCTTGCCGTTGCCCCGTAGACGCGCAGGCTGCGCTATTCACAGCACGCGAGCTCCTGCGCTACCGCCCAGTCGTCGACCTCTACAAGGAGTGGCTGGACCGCATCGCCGAGCTCGTCGGCGCCACCGGGGGCTCTCCTGCGACGTCCCTCTTGCTGCCTTGTCCACCTCCCAATGCGGGCAACGTGGTACACGGAGCGCCTCCGCCACCTCCACGTCAAGACCTCCCCCTAGCGCCAAGACGCGTGGCCTCGCGGCGTGACCCACCGTGCAGGGTGCCACCCATGAAGAAGGAAGCTGCCGGGAAATCCCTCGGCCACAGGAAGATGCTCCCGCGCTCCCATCACCACCACGTCAAGACCGTGTGCCACCCGCGGTGGCAGCGTGCGGATACCAAGACCAGGCTCCGCCACCACAACGAGCTCCAGTGACTACAGCAGGCTATCACGCCTTCACTCCTGAGCTGCGTAGCGTCATCTACCCCGGGAAGTTCAAGCCCAACCTGCCTCCGCGCTACGATGGCACCCCCGACCCAGCAGAGTTCCTGTAGCTCTACGAGCTGAGCATTGAGGCGGCCAACGGTGACGAGAAGGTCATGGCGAACTGGCTCCCCATGGCCCTTAAATATGGCGCGCGCGCTTGTTGCTCCTAAACCTACCCGTGGGATCGATCTCCTCCTAGGGCGAGATGCGTGAGCGTTTCGTCGCCAACTTCTAGGGCACTCACGACCGCCCGCCGGCCGCGGGCGACCTGCGGCGCGTCAAACGGCAACCTGGGGAAACCCTGCAGAAGTACATCCAACGCTTCAACAACATCCACCTCAAGATCCCCAAGGTGACGGATGAGGCCATCATCTTCGTGTTCTCTGACGGTGTCTGCGACGTCAAGATGAAGGAACAGCTCGCCATCCATGAAGACATGTGCACGATCTTGGAGCTATTCAACCTAGCGCCCAAGTGCGCAAGAGCTGAGGAAGGGCGCCTCTCCCTCATCGAGCTCCCAGCCGCAGACTCAGATGACAAGAAGGCCAAGGTCAAAGATGTGAAACGCAAGGGAGCAACCGTGCTCACGGCCGAGCCAAAGGTGAAGCGCGTCCGCCACCACCAAGAGTCATCCAGGGGCAGCCGCCCGTTCTGCGCCTTCCACAACGTGCACAGCCACAACACCAACGACTGTCAAGAGCTCAGGGCCATCTGTGATAGGTGCTTTGGTCGACGCCCCAAGCGCAACGACCGAGGCTACGGCCGGGGAGGAGGCCGAATAGGAGGACGCTAGGACGACCGCGGCCCTTGCCAGGAGTGGCGCGACCAGCCTCATGAGGACCGCTAGCATGACCTGCCTCGCGAGGGCGCCTGGAGGGACCAGCCTCGTGAGGACCGCCCTCAGGGCAAGGCTGGCCTCCCTCCACTGCCACCACCACCAAGGAGGAAGGAAGACAAGTATGAGGGGCTGGGGGCTTCCAGGAGCCTCCCGCCATCGCCTGCATCTTGGGCGGTGCGCAGGCCCCAGCCTCTCAGCGCCTCTTCAAGCAGTTCGCCCGAAAAGTGAACGCGGGTCTCCCCAGGCTCGAGGCCATGCGCCCACTCAGGTGGTCCAAGTGGGCCATCACCTTCAGCTCGGCGGACCATCTCAAGTGCGCGGCAACGGCTGGCGCCCTCCCGATGCTCTGCTCTCCCATCATCAGCAATGTCCAAGTCACCAAGACCCTCATCAATGGCGGGGAAGGGCTCAATGTCCTCTCCGTTAACACGTTCAACCCCCTACAAGTTTCATATGATCAGCTGCAACCTACCAAGCCTTTCTCAGGAGTGACCGACGGCTCCACCACCTCGATAGGGCAGATCCGCCTCACTGTCACCTTCGGCACCTGCGACAACTACCGCACCGAGCTCATCGACTTCGACATAGCCCACATTCATCTTTCCTACAATGCCATCCTTAGGTATCCAGCCCTGGCCAAGTTCATGGCAGTGACTCGTCACGGCTATAATGTCCTCAAGATGCCAGGAAGCTACGGCGTTTTCACGGTCGCCTGCGAATAGAAGGACGCGGTGTGCTCTCTCGAGCGCGCCTACCAATATGATACGATCGAGGACCCAAAAAACGAAGGCACCATCTACCCTCCTGAGGCCGTCCCCAAGAAGAAGAAGCAGTTACTGCGCCAAGGGCCTCAAGAGAGCGGCGTCACCACCGCTAGACCTGCACACGCAGATGGGGCGCCTCCCTCCCTTGCATAGGAAGGCGCGCCCGGTGCCCTCCTCACCCTCCGCTCGGGGGCTCTCTTCTGCAGGGCCTCAGACCTAGCTAACATCACGAGGGAGGCGCTCGGGCACCATGTGTAGGCGTGCTTCATTGCACGTCTCCCTCACGAGGGTGCAAGGCATGGGGTACCTGGCGATCAAGAGTTCATCACCAACTCAACCAAGGAGCTTCAGGAGGCAAGAGCCATGCGCGGCGACCGCCGCCCACTACCCGGCGCAACTCCCCATCCAGGCGATGATGGTGGGCTGCGCGTCTACATCGACTACCTCAGGCTCAACAGGGCCACATCTCAGGAGCGTTACTGGCCAACACATGCTGCTTAGTGTGAGGGCCCCCCTCACAGCTAAGTTCGCAGGCCTTACGGCCTGCCAAACGCGGCTGTCACCTACCACCGGCTCATGCAGGGTGCCCTGGCGGCTCGCAAGGCCAGGCGCCAGGCGGTCCTACGGGAGGAGGAGCCGGAGCCTCCGGGGTCTCCCAGGAACTGGCCATCGGACGACACCTAAGGAGCAACTTCTTCAGCGCGCGCCTTCAGCTGCTTTGACATCTCTTTTGCGACTGTGCCAGGTAACATTTTCCAGTTTATTCAGTTGGGAGCGCCCCTCGGTCTGCATTATTCCCAGGTCGCATGGGTCTGTCCCTGCGACATGTATCTTTCCGCATTTAGCTTACCTTGTTGGGGGCGCCCCCCGGGCTGCATCATCCCCAGGCCGCACGGGTCCGTCCCTGTGGCATGTATCGTTCTTGCATCTACCTAAACTAGCATTGCCCCTTTACATCAGTTGCTTTATGATTGTCATCTGCCTGACCGACACTTTGATGCCATGAATGTTGTACGCCATCACAAACCCGCCCGCACCCGCCTCATGATTAAGGACAGGCACGGCATCTGTTCTCAGGTCCGTCCCTACAACGTCGCTAAATCCAAGCGGCTGAGCTCTGGCTCGCGGGCCAGCCTTGTGTACGTCACCTCCCATGGTCCTTGGTGTGTCATCCTCGCATGAGCTAAGTGCGAACAAGTGAGTAAGGGCGCACGACACGGTGCCTCGTCGCTACAGGAGCCGCGCGTCGACTGTCTCTCTTTGGGATGTCCGCATGAGAAGACTAGGCACGGCGTCTGTGCTTGGGTCCGTCCCTGCGGCATCAATAAACCCAACGGCTGAGCTCTTTCTGGCGGGCCGACCCTGTTCACGTCACCTCCTGGGGTCGTTGGTGTCTGGCCTTCTCATGTGGCAGCCTCGAGGGATTCACTCAGTGCAGGTTGCCTAACCATCTCGCAGGATCATTTCAAGTACTCTCAATCAAGACTAGGCGCAACCCGCCTTGAGGTAGGGCCTCGTGAGTCCCGTGCTGGCTCACAGGTGCCCAGACACACCTCATCTAGCCCTTCCGTGCAAGCCACGTGTCAGGGCAGGGTTGTACATGCCCCGGGAGCTCTCCATAGAGGGCTCCCCTCCCACATGCCAGTGGAAGCACCATGCTCCGCGCTGGCAGTTGACACGGTCGAGAGCGGCTATGCCCATGCAAGAACAGTAGCGCCATGCTCCGCACTGGTGATAAACAACTGGGGGTGGCCTCGCAGACGCTTTAACCTCAAGGAGCCACCAAGCTCGGTGCCTAGCCTCACCGCGCTGCTTTCCCCTCGGGAGAGTAGCGCGAGGGGGCTGGGCACGAGGGCGACGCTCAGGTCATGCTGGCGTACGCCGCCTCGCCAGGTCCCCCGGACCTGGTCTTCACACCACCCTCCTGAGCAAAAGCCCGACGAGGGCAAGTATAAGGTCTGTTCGTACGTCAAGGGGGACTCTTGAGCATCGCGACTTAGGAGCCTAACCGGTCACGTAGCCCCTCAGCCCCTGGCCTCATCCTGGCGATCCAGACAAGTCAGCGGTGGCTGAGGTATGTGCGAGGCCAGGCTTTGCCGACGCAGAACAATAAAGCAAGCGGGAAGGAAATCGCGATAATCTAGCAATTATTACAAGACATATTGTTCTTCAAATGCCAAACAGAAATTTTGACGCCTCCACAAGGCACGTTGCATGTCGCAGGCAAGTTCGCATGAATGTAAAAACGGGAAGGAGCGCCATCATTCACCAGCAAGCCTCCTCCTCAGCCTTGGGCGCCGTCGCCAAGAAGCACCCTCCCGTCGGCAGTGTCGCCGTCGCCCGCATCACCGGCCTTGGTCGAGGGATCAGCGACGCCATCAGCTAGAGGCACAGGGTCGATGGCGAGGAACTTCTTCAACAAGGCCTCCACCTGTCCCTTCACGGCTTCAGTAGCAGCCGCGTAGCGCTCTTCATCCACAAGCTCGAGCAGGATGCCAAGGTTGGCATTGGGATCGCAAAGATGAAGGTGGCTGAAGACGCGCGTCAAGGCTGATGAGGAGAGCGCGCGGGCTTCCCCTTCCACCATAGGGCCGATCCCGTTGATGGCGCCCTCGAGCACCGTGACAAGCTGAGGGAGTAGCTGGGCGGGGCCTTCATCATCAGTCACCAGCGGCTTCTCCAAGCCCTTCTCGTAGAGCTCCCGAAGTGCCTCGCGGGACCTCTCCTCGAGGGATTTGAAGGCCACGCGATCCTCGGCAAGAACCTTCGCCTTGACCTCCAACTGAGCCTTCTGCGCTTCCACCTTCTTCGCCAGCTCCTCTAGGCGACCGCTCTATATGGCCTGCACCCGCGCCGACTGCTACAGTTCGGCGTCGCGGCTGGCGACCGCGTCTTCTCGAGCCTTCGCTTTCTCCTCCCACGCCTCCCGCTGCCGTATCTCGACGGCGCGCTCGTCGCACAGCTTCTTCCACTCAGCCTCCACCGCCTGGAAGCGCTCCTTGGCAGCTCCGGCATCCCTCAACGCCACCTCATGGGTGGCTGCGGCGAGGTTGGTGGCCTGCTTACCTTCATCAGAAGCTGCCATGGTCTGGCCCAGTGCCGCCCTGACAGACGCGTCGGAGCGCAGCCACCTAGATATCAGCTCTAGGCGCCCCGCCACCAGGCGGCGGTTGGCGCCCTGAAGGTCACTACAAAGCTGGGTCAGCGTGAGAAGAGCCTCCTCCAGAGCGCCAGGCGAAGCAGAAGGATCACGACCCGGCGGCACGAAGAAAGAGGGAAGAGGCAGCACCAGCACCAAGTTCGGCAGGCCTGCGACAGCAAGAAGGGCTGGGGGCTACTGAGCCTTCGTAACCTTGATAGGTGAGCTTGGGGCGGAGGCCTCCGGAGCCATCTTGGCCATGAGGGACGTCTTCTCCTGGAGACGGTCCTCCGACCCTCGCGAGGATGACCGGGCCGGAGAGGCGCGGGCGCCATCGTCGCCCTTCTGCGCCAAAGGGGGTGCGGCCTCTACCTCCCTCTTCTTCGCCGCCAGCGTCGGCCTGACGGTGCAAGGGAGCAACATCAAGAAGCAGCAGCAGAAGCAAGAACAAAATCAGGGCAAATGCTTACTGGTCCACGGCGGCGTAATCTCTCGGCCTCTTCTGAATCACGAAGCCCGAAGACTTTGCAGACTGGGGCACCGGTGTGTGGGTCCCAAGAGCGGAGGAGGCCCTGGCGGCTGGCCCTGCGGCAGCATCGGACGGTGTCAGGACAGGGGCGCCGCCCCCGGATACCAGCGCTGACCTGCCCTTCGTCGGGACTCCGGTCGGCGGCTTCTTCGGGGGAGTGACCTTGGACCTCGTGGTGACTCCAGCGGGGGGCAGCACCTCCTCCACCGGATGGTCATCAGCATCATCATCATCAGGAAAGGAGCGGAGGTGATCTATCACACGCGGAGGGGAAGTCTCCCCTCCCCCCTTCTGGGTTGCCTCCGAGTCGGGCCTCTCCTCCTCGTTGGACTCACCTGAGGGCACCGACACCGGGCCGTCGCCTCTGGGGTCTCGAAAGGCGCTGGCGGCACAAGCCCGCGCCCATCGAAGATGGGCATGGCGGCGGCCACCTTCGCCCCATCTGGGCGGCGGTACAAGGGGAGATGGGAGTCTGGCGGATACCCCTGATCATCTCCGACCAAAAGACGGGGAGCCATGCCTAGCTCCTCGTCGGACAAGGCATCCGGGCACCTCCGGAGGTCGTCCCCCTCGTCCCCGAGCTTCCACAAGGGCCACGAGCGCGCCTGGAGTGGGGCTAAGCGCTGCGCCAAGAATTCCTTCACGAGCATGCCCCCCCCCCCCCCCCCGTCAGCTTCTCCGCCCTCGGGTCATCAGGATTCAGGTCGACAGTCATCTTCTCCAGCACCTGCTCCACCCGGGGGTCGGTGAGCTTCGCGTGGAGCCACCTGTTGTGAGGCGAGGGCCTCTCCGTTGGCAGCACCAATCGAGGGTGGACGCACATGGTATCCATAAGGACCCACTTTCTCCTGAAGCCCTCTGCTTTCTTCCCGGCCTTCGAGATCGTGTTGGTCCCATTCGCCGCAACGAAGTTGGCACACCCTGAGCAATGGCCCTCCTTGAGCCGGAGGTAGAAGCAGTGGCGAAGAAACGCCACAGATGGCATCACCCCCACAAATGCCTCACAATAGAAGGCAAATATCGATAGGAGGAGGACAAAGTTGGGATGGAGATGAAGGGCATGCAGCTTGTAGTGGCTGAGGACGGCATAGAAGAAGTCGGAGAAAGGGGGGACCAGCCCAGCGATGATGCTATTCATGAAGAAGGGATAGAAGGTACTGCCTGAGGGCTTCGCCTCGTTGGAGACAGCCCGGAGAGAGGTCTTTCCCCCCTTGTTGCTTTCATCTGTGGTCATCAGGAGCATGGCAGCGAGATTCTTCTCCAAGATGCTAGGCCCTCTCAAGGCCGGCTCGTACCAAGAAGGTGCGTGAGTGGCCTTCGCCTTGTCGGACGACATTGGCAGCAGGCTCGGAGAGGGGTTTGTGTGGATCAGGAGTCTCTAGGGTTGAGGAGAAAGGGGATCTGGAGCAAGGCGAAGGAAGGCAATGAAGGCTCTGTAACGCGCTCCAGCCTTTTTTCAAGTCAAACGGTTGCCGAGGCAGCGTGGGTAAGCGGAGACGCCCACGCCCAATCAGTCGCCACGCGTCGACCATGGCCGCAGGTGGTTGGGGCCTGCGGCACTCCGCACTTGCCCTTTGGCTTCGCCTCGAAACTAAGTCCGAGTGCGCCTTGGGCCCGGGGGCTACTGTCGGCGTCTTGGGAATGGGGGTACCCGGACTTGCCTGCCTGTGGCCCATGACGTGGGTCCACCAATGGCCTGGTACAGCCCAACATCGACAGCAGCAGCCCAAGACCCTCGCGAGGGGCCAAGCCTCACGAGGCGGACGACACTAAGGCCTCCCTAGGGGCAGCCTCACTAGGCTAGCTCCCGAGGAGTGGAGATATCTATGCAAGGGGCACCTTGCGAGGTTCACGTGATGTGAGCGATGACGACCAAGGCCAGGCAGGCGCCAGCGGGCGCAACGTACCAGTTTCCCCTTTGGTTCCATGGGGGCAAGTGCAGGCGCGGAGTCCCGAGGCATCAGGCAAAGGTTTCCATATCAGTGCAACAAGACCAAGACCAGCAGGACGGCGGGACGGAGGTCATCGTGGAGCCCAGGGCAGGATGTAACGCCCCAAATCCGATGCGCCAGGTGTCTTCCAGTTATTCGCCGCTGTTGCCATGTCATTTTCTTGCGTGTTGCATTTTTCCATGTCATCATCTGCATTTCGTTTGCATGTTTTTCAAAACTTGCATCCGTTCGGGTTCCCCCGGTTCTCCCCGTTCTGAGCCCATCATCTGCATTTCATCTGCATCTATTTTGTGAGCAGGATAAAGACGTTCTCGAAATGGGCCGAGATTTGCTGAGTGGCCTTGGTATATCACCGGTAGACCGTCCGTGAAATTTCATTCGATTTGGAGGTCGTTTGATGCCCCAACGGTTAACCGAATTAACCGAAATGCCCTTCTTTTGTGCAGCCCAACACCCCTACAAAACAGACCACTAACCCAGCTAAACCCCCTCCATGCTCTCCGTCGTTGGATCACGATCGTGTGGGCCGGAAACCGCACCTCATTTGGACTCTCCTAGCTTCCTCTACCTATAAATAGGTCCTCCCCTCCATTTTCCCGGATGAACCCTAGATCCAAGCTCCACCGCGCGCCGGACATGTCCGCCGCCCTCCAGACGAATCGCTGCCGCCGCCCGTAGCCAACGGAGGCCTGCCACGTGGCGCACCTGCCGCCCCCACGCCGCCATCCCGCCAGGCCCGTGGCGGGCCCCCCGAGCCCGCGCACTCCTCCGTCGCCCGCGCCTCCCAGAGCCCGCGCCACGCCGCCGATTCGTCGGAGGCCGCCGCCTCCGTGCCCGCTCCGCCGCCGACCTGCATCCGCCTCGCCGCCGCCAGATCCGTGCGCCGCCCGTGGGAGCTCCGCCGCCTCGGCCCTGCTCGCCGCCGCCGTCCGCCGTGGCCAGGCCGGCCCCGATTTCACCGCCCCTTCGCCACCAACCGCCGCCGGAGTCGCGCTGCTCCTCCCCGGCGCACCTCCATGCCCCCCATAGCGCTAGATCCGCCCGTCCTCCTACCGCCCCGACCTCGCCGATCCCATCTCCCTCCTCAACTCCAGCGACACCTCCGGCCGCCTCAAGGTCCGTGCCCGAAGCCCCCAGATCCAGATCCAAAAATGAAGGTTGACCCCGAATTTTGCCGAAGTCCTTAAATTTTAGCATTTTGGAGCCCTGTTCATCCTGCCATAACTTCATGCTCGGTGCTCCGATTCATGCATACGATATATCAAAATGTTCACTGTGAGGTGCTCTTCATTTTGTTCCATCATGCCATGCTTGTTTGAGTTCATCTTAATGCCTTAATCATCTTTGCAAGAGTGCTATATGATGTTAACCTGCTGAGACTGTTATAACTTGTTGTTTTGTCTTTTTCGTTGCATTTTGTGTGTGCATCTTTTGAGCATGATTGCTACATCTTTTAGGAGCATATTTATTCCATATTTACAATGGTGCAATCCATGTATTTTTGTGAGTCTTGTAGTGAGTGCATCAAGCTCGCGAAGTAGGGTACTTGTTGTTACTGTTTTGCTAGGCTGAAACTGCTATATCATGTTGCTATGTTTGTTTGATGCTACCATCCATTATATGCATAATCTGGAGATGTTCACTAAGAATGTTTTGTGATAAATGTTATGCTCTAACCATCCATGCCCTTTTTGCATTTATATCCTGATGTAGCTTGTTGTAAGCTTGCTCCAAAATTGCTAAATAATGTTGCTGTCAGCTTGTTAACATTAGGTCAGTTTTGCCATGTCAATAACTAGTGTTCCATGCACCCTATGTCTATCCTATTGCGATGCTTAGATCCATAAATATGTCTTCTTACTTTTGGTCACCTGGTCATGCCATGAATTGCTCTGTGGTGAGTTGTACAAGCTCACCAACATGCCTACTTATCGTTGTTCCTGCCAGTCGGAAATCTGTCATATCATTTGCCATGTTTGCATGGATGCTACCATGTTTTCTGTTGATCTTTGGAATAAGTTCAGTAAGGGAGTTTTGTTAGGTGCTTTTAGTACTAGCATGAAATGCTTAAGTTTGCCATGATAGATTGATGTAACTTGTAGTTTGCTAGCTCTAAACATTGCAACCTGATGTTATTTCTATCATGTCCAATGAATTTCTGCAGTCTGTGAAACTATTATTATTTGCAATCTTGCCATGTCCTTTTGAGCATGTTCTAGTGGTTTCTGGAGATAGCTCAGTGTTCATGTTTTGTTAAGCTTAATTTGTACATCACGTCCATTCCTTTTGTTTTCATGTTGGGGTCTTGTAGCATATTTGCATGATGCTTGCAATATGCCTAGTTGCTGTTTTGGACAGATTGTTGTTAGATCTTGTTTGGAGTGTATGTGTTGCACCGTTGCTCCGTTTGGAGTGTGCTCTATATGAAACTTGCTTAGTTTTACATGTAGCTTCATATTACCTTGTTGCATTCATGTTTTGAGTGTGTTTGCTTGATGTTTGTATGCCTTTTGCATCAATGCCATGGTTAACTTGTTTTGCTCATATCTTCTAGGTCGTAGCTCCGAACTAAATGAACTTTATATGTAACTTGACTAGAATTTCGTGTAGATCATCTTGGTGTACTTGTTGTTTAACAACTTGAACATAAGGTTTATTCAGATCTGGACCAATTTCGAAATTTGCATATGAGGACTTACCGGATTTGTTATATGTTGTTTCCGGCCTCATTTAAACTTGCTTTGATATGTTGCTCTTGTATGCATCATCTCTTGCCATGAGTAGCATCATATAGCATTTGTCATGCATCATACTTGGTTGAGCATCATGCCATGTCTATGTGTTGTGTGTTTACCTTGTTGTTTGCTTCTTTCCGGTTGTGCTCCTTCTCGTTAGTTCCTGTTTCGTTGCGATCATGAGGATCCGTTCGTCTACGCTTGGTTCGTCTTAGTGGCTTCATCTTCTTCATGGACTCGTTCATCTTCCTAGCGTGATTCCAGGCAAGATGACTGTTACTCTGGATCTCACTACTATCATTGTTATGCTAGTTGCTTCGTTCTATCGCTATGCTGCGCTACCTATCACTTGCTCTTCAAGCCTCCCAAATTGCCATGTCAGCCTCTAACCTTTTCACCCTTCCTAGCAAACCATTGCTTGGCTATGTTACCGCTTTGCTCAGCCCCTCTTATAGCGTTGTTAGTTGCAGGCGAAGTTGAAGATTTCTCCATGAGACACAGGATTATGTTGGGATATCACAATATCTCTTATTTAATTAATGCACCTACATACTTGGTAAAGGGTGGAAGGCTCGGCCTTATGCCTGGTGTTTTATTCCACTCTTGACGCCCTAGTTTCCGTCATATCGGTGTTATCTTCCTTGATTTTTCGTTCCTTACGCGGTTGGGTGATTTATGGGACCCCCTTGACAGTCCGCTTTGAATAGAACTCCTCCAGCAAGGCCCAACCTTGGTTTTACCATTTGCCACCTAAGCCTTTTTCCCTTGGGATTTCGCGAGCCCGAGGGTCATCTTTATTTTAACCCCCGGGCCAGTGCTCCTCCGAGTGTTGGTCCAACTTGGGCGATGTCCGACGCCCCCTGGGCAACCAGGGTCTAGGCCAACCCAACGTCTGGCCCATCCGGTGTGCCCTGAGAATGAGATACGTGCGACTCCTATCGGGATTTTTTGGCACATCAGGCGGCTTTGCTGGTCTTGTTTTACCATTATCGAAATGTCTTGTAACCAGGATTCCTAGTCTGATCGGGTCTTCCTGGGAGAAGGAATATCCTTCGTTGACCGTGAGAGCTTGTGATGGGCTAAGTTGGGACACCCCTGCAGGGTATAAACTTTCAAGAGCCGTGCCCGCGGTTATGTGGCAGATTGGAATTTGTTAATATCCAGTTGTAGAGAACTTGACACTTGACTTAATTAAAATGCATCAACCGCATGTGTAGCTGTGATGGTCTCTTTTCGGCAGAGTCCGGGAAGTGAACACGGTCTTTGTGTTATGATTGTACGTAAGTAGTTTCAGGATCACTTCTTGATCATTGCTAGCTTCACGACCGTTCCGTTGCTTCTCTGCTTGCTCTTGTTTGCGTATGTTAGCCACCATATATGCTTAGTCGCTGCTGTAACCTCACCACTTATCCTTTCCAAACCCATTAAGCTTTGCTAGTCTTGATACCCATGGTAATGGGATTGCTGAGTCCTTGTGGCTCACAGTTTACTACAACAACAGTTGCAGGTACAGTTTATTTGATGATCTTGACGAGAGAGCGATGTTTACTTGTTTTGGAGTTGTAGGATCTTGAAGTATGTCTAGAGGGGGGTGATTTGACTACTTGACCAAATAAAAACTTATCCTTTTCCCAATTTTAGTCTTGGCAGATTTTAGCAAACTTAGCACAAGTCAAGCAATCTTAACACAATTCAAGCAAGCATGCAAAGAGTATATGAGCAGCGGAAAATAAAGCATGCAACTTGCAAGAATGTAAAGGGAAGGGTTTGGAGATTCAAACGCAATTGGAGACACGGATGTTTTTGGCGTGGTTCCGATAGGTGGTGCTATCGTACATCCACGTTGATGGAGACTTCAACCCACGAAGGGTAATGGCTGCGCGAGTCCACGGAGGGCTCCACCCAAGAAGGGTCCACAAAGAAGAAACCTTGTCTATCCCACCATGGCCGTCGCCCACGAAGGACTTGCCTCACTAGCGGTAGATCTTCACGAAGTAGGCGATCTCCTTGCCCTTACAAACTCCTTGGTTCAACTCCACAATCTTGTCGGAGGCTCCCAAGTGACACCTAGCCAATCTAGGAGACACCACTCTCCAAGAAGTAACAAATGGTGTGTTGATGATGAACTCCTTGCTCTTGTGCTTCAAATGATAGTCTCCCCAACACTCAACTCTCTCTCACAGGATTTGGATTTGGTGGAAAGAAGATTTGAGTGGAAAGCAACTCGGGGAAGGCTAGAGATCAAGATTCATATGGTAGGAATGGAATATCTTGGTCTCAACACATGAGTAGGTGGTTCTCTCTCAGAAATGGTAAGTTGGAAGTGTAGGTTTGTTCTGATGGCTCTCTCCACGAATGAAGAGGAGGTGGAGGGGTATATATAGCCTCCACACAAAATCTAACCGTTACACACAATTTACCAATCTCGGTGGGACCGAATCAACAAACTCGGTCAGACCGATTTAGTAAACCTAGTGACCGTTAGGGTTTTCGGTGGGACCGACATGCAACTCGGTAGGACCGATATGGTTAGGGTTAGGGCATAACGTAATCTCGGTGAGACCGATTACACAAACTCGGTGAGACCGATTTTGGTAATAAGCTAACCAGAGAGTTGGTCAGGTAAACTCGGTGGGACCGGTTCGCTCATTTCGGTGAGACCGAAATGTTACGAAAAGGAAACAGAGAGTTTACATTGCAATCTCGGTGGGACCGATCGCTCATCTCGGTGAGACCGAAACGTTACGAAGGGAAACAGAGAGATTACAATCCCATCTCGGTGAGACCGAGATCCCTATCGGTGAGACCGATTTGCCTAGGGTTTGTGGCAGTGGCTATGACATCTGAACTCGGTGGCGCCGGATAGAAAGAATCGGTGGGGCCGAGTTGGACTTTAGGTTTAGGTCATATGTGGATGTGGGAAAGTAGTTGAGGGTTTTGGAGCATATCACTAAGCACTATGAAGCAAGAAACTCATTAAGCAACACCTCATCCCTCCTTGATAGTATTGGCTTTTCCTATAGACTCAATGTGATCTTGGATCACTAAAATATAAAATGTAGAGTCTTGAGCTTGAAGCTTGAGCCAATCCTTTTATCCTTAGCATTTTGAGGGATCCACTTTTCTCATCCATGCCATGCCATTCATTGAGCTTTCCTGAAATATTTGTCTTGAAATAGTATTACATCAATGAGCTATATGTTGTTAGGAATTACCAAAACCACCTAGGGATAGTTGCACTTTCAATCTCCCCCTTTTTGGTAATTGATGACAACATATAGATCAAAGCTTCGACAAAAGATAATAAGATTGAAAAACATCGTCGCTTTGAGAAGTATGTGAAATGTGAGAGCTCCCCCTAAATTTGTGCATAGTTTAAGATTTGCTTTGGACTACAAATGCACATAGAGTTAGGTTCATGAGTTACTCTCCCATGTCACATACATCTTGGTGGAGCGCTCAAAAATGATAATATTCAAAATACATGCACTCATCACCAAGCAAAGTGAATGATCATATAGAGATAAAAAGGATAATGTCATCCAACAAGCATTAATGTAGCATATGATCAAACACATGATCATCATTGTATCACACAGGCAATAAAGTATCTCAAGCAAGCGAAAGCAAATAAAGTTCAACCATAAAGACAAGAGAGAACAAAAGCAACCTCTCTCTCTCTCGAAGCCTATGATCTATACATTCCCCCCCCCTTTGGCAACAAGTTACCAAAAAGTTCCTAGAAAATGCATAGTACTATGTTGTCTCTCAAGCTTGGTCTTGATGTGGTGGTGTAGATATGACTCCAAGGACGAAGGCATCAGTTGAAGAAGTTGGAGCTGGTGGAGTAGATGCTGGAGATGGTAGCATTGAAGCTGTAGCAGGTGCAGATGATGTTGCTATTGTGTCTGTCACAGGCACAATAGCTGATCTCTGAGCTCTAGGCACTCTAGCAAATGCCTCCGTGGTTGTCTTGCCCTTCCTCTCCTGCATGTCATCTTGGAGTTGCTCAACAACATACTGGATCTCAGTTACTTTCACATCTAAGTCATAGAACTTCTGCTCCATGATCCTTTCCAGGCTCTCCTGGTTTTGAGTCAGGGTGGCCAACCCTTTCTCAATCCTTAGAGTGGATGCTATCAAGTAACCTAGCTGGTCTTGTTTGCTCTTCAGGAAGTACTCAGATGCCTCATCAATTGTTGGCATCTTGGCAGCCTTCTTAGTCCTTGCCTTCTCCTTCTTTGCTTGTGCTTGCACTGAAGATGGTTCATTTTCATCCATAACCACTTGGTTGTCCTCCAAGTCTGGATAGATAGGCATGTGTTCCTTGTCCAACAAGTAAGTGCCAGTGCCCATCTTGGAGTTAATCAGCTCCTGGATCTGTGGGGCATACCCACAACTTCTCTTCTGGTCTACAGTTGTCCTCTTGATAGTTTCAACAATGAGGCTCATGACCTTGAACTTTTGAGGCACATCAAATAAGTGTAGAAGATTGATAGCATGGCCTCTGATCATGTTATGATCTCCTGACTTGGGCAAGAGAGTGTGCCTGAGGATCCAGTTGATGGTTGACAGTCCTGACAGAAGGAAATGTACAGATCCAAACTTGTGAGTTTCAACAGCTTTATCTAGGATCTCCTTGTACATGTGTGCCATAGAGTTGTGATCCTTCTTCTTCTTGGCATAGACATCCAAGTCATCTTCTTTCTCCTTTGGTGCATTGATCAGATTTGCCCATTCTTCAATAGTATACTGGTGCCTTGTACCTTCATACATCCAAACTATTCTGCCGTCTGGATAGAGGTGTGCTGTGGAGTAGAATTGCATTATGAGCTCATCATTCCACTTTGTGAACTTCTGTCCAACAAAGTCTGCCACTCCACAAGCACTGAAACTGTCAAACACTCCTGGTTAGTGTTCCTCATTCTCCTTGATGTATTTCCAATCTACCCATCTCATATCACACACTATTGGTTTCTTGTCCAGCAACATAGTATCATAGAAGTCCCGATGTTCCTTTGTATGGAACCTATAGTCCAGAGCAGTTCTCCTCCTGACTGCATATGGATCATTCAACCTCCACTGTCTGAGTCCTCCATCCTTTCTCAGTTTCATGTTTTCAGCAACAGGATGAGCATCATTATGATCTGGAATTTTAGGCTTCAACTTTCTCAGAACATGCTCTTCATCTTCTTCTTCTTCTGCAACAACTTCAGGCACTGGGGCCTTGTTCTTTTCAGCAGCTGGGATATTCCTGGTATTCCTCTTTGGTGCAGTCTTGGGCTTGGTAGCAACCTTAGGTGCTTCTTTGGGCTTTGATGAAGCAACCCCTGACCTGATGGCATCACCCATGAGCTTCTGAGCTTTGGGAGCTGGAGCAGCAGCCTCTTCTTCTTCCTCTTCCATCATGGAAGGCTTCCCAACAACCCTGGCCATGGTCTTCTTGACCCTTTCCTTCCTCTTCTTTTCAGCCACTTCTGGCTCCTTGGGTTTTGATCTCTCAGTTTCCTGAGTTGATGCTCTGACTTTCAGCATAGGAGTCCTCTTGGCAGGGACTTTCCTGTTCAGACCTGGCTTGGTGGTTGCAGCAGTGCCATACTCCTTCTTGAGCACTTTCCTGGAGGTGGCTTCATCCTCTTCTGCCACATAGTCTTCATCCTCAGAGTCTGAGGTTTTCTTCTTCCTATTCCTGGTGGCAGCTTTGGGTAAGTTGCTTGGGGTGCTCCTGCTGCCATCATCATAGGAACTAGAGGGACTAGTGCCCTCACTCATGGGAATCTGCTCCTCTTCCCTGTTCTGGCTGTCACTTTGATCAGACATGTTGCAAATTCTGACTGTTGACCCTGTGAATAGATGTAGATGAGATAGAGAGGATAAGCATCACAAAATACAGAGGTTTTTGCAAAAGATTGAGTTAAAAACTTAGTTTTAGTTTTCCATAGAAAGCATTTCGGATCGACCGATTTGTGAACTCGGTGATACCGTAGCAGCTTTATGATCCTAAACTAGTGAACTCGGTCAGACCGAGTCACAGTTTGGTGGCACAGAGACTGCTAGGGTTTCACAAAGTTCTGAACTCAGTCACACCGATTTGCAATTCTCGGTCAGACCGAGAATCACATGTGCAATGGCCTTAGCCGAATCGGTGGTACCGAGTTCTACAACTCGGTGGGTCCGAGATGGTTTCGGCAGAAACCAAACCCTAAATTTTCAACCCAAACCTAATCTACGGATAGTTTTGACTAGATGAGCTTGTTTCAATCGTGGCAAGATTCATGACGAACACAATGTGCTAGGAATCAGATAGGGATAGCACAGTGATCAAGTCCATACCCTAGCTCGGCGATGGACTCGCTACGGCGGCAACGGCGGTGCAGATTCCCGTTGACGGCGGCGGAGACCAGCGGCAGGAGGCGGCTGGCGATGAGGAGAACGATCCGAAGACCCTGGAGGTAGAGCGGGCTGAGCGCGGGCAAAATTGTTCGGAGGAATTTCCAATTTTTTTGCCCTTGGGTATATATAGCCCGACCCTGTCGGTGTGACCGAGTGGAACAACTCGGTGGCACCGATATGCATTACTGCAAGCAGTTACTGCAACTAAGTGAGACCGAAATGTTCAAATCGGTTGCACCGAGATTGAAAAACTAGATCGACTTAGTGATCTCGGTATGACCGAAATGGAAGAATTGGTCAGACCGAAACACACAAAGAAGTTTTGGAAGTTTAAGTCTATGACGAATCGGGGACTCCGAGTGCTCCTCACACAGAGTGGTTCGAATCTGACTTGATCAAATTTTGTGATGTAGCGTGAATAGAGTTTGAGACAAGAAAAGCATAGATAGCTAGAGAAGGTTCTTAGGCATTCTTGTCCATCCACTTGGCCAAAAGAAAAGAAGCCAAACAAGCAAAAATACAAGTGGATGTCCTTGAATGAGAAGAATATGCAACCAACATGCTCACACAATAAAATGAAAAATGAAATATGTGGCAAAGCATGCACAACCAATTCTAGCATCTATCAAGCAATTGGCGATGACTAGGTCATCTATATATGAGTATATTGACTTAGGAGTCAAATGAGAACATTTGATCATAGGTCATACTCATCGTTTAAGCTCAAGTGGGGTTACCACTTTTACATAATGCATTGATGTGTTCACACCATTAGAGTTGCTTTAGCTCAATTCTTAGAGTAAAGCTCCCCCTAGATGTCAGACCCCCCCCTTTGAGGGATGAACTAACCTTGGGTTTTGTCAATGATGACTTCATGTAGGTGTTGAAGATGTGGATGCTCAATGTTGATGTAGATCATTTGGAGCAATCCTTTGGAGTGAGTTGCACTTTCAATACCTACACGGGTTAGTCCCACAAGGAACAAACAAGGATATCCATAGACATAGAGTGATGCACACACAAGATGATGTCTATGAAAGCATTAGGTTACCTTGTCCCTTGTCTTACCAACAAGAGGGTTTGTGACTCCTTGAACTAGTGCAAGATGTGGAAGTTGATTGCACTTGTCCTTGCCAAAATGATATGAGTGAAGAATGTTGGCGGAGTCACCCTCAAGAACTCTCTAGTTCTTCTTCTTCGGGATCCACACCATGTTGATGGGAATCCTTGGAGTTGTAGTCGTACTTGATGAAGTAGAACTTGACGTAGTCTTGGGAATCCACTTGACCAAGGCCTTGGGAGCTTCTTCAAATGCATCAATCTCCTCTTGAAGCTCATCCTTGCCTTTTTGCTTGTGGTCTTGTGGTGGAAGATCATCTTGAGCTTGTGTTCCTTTGAAGGAAGTAGGATCATACTTCTGTTTTTGAGGAACAAACTTCGTCTTGGGGTATTGATCTTCTTCCCACTCAACTCCATTGCCATTGAATTTTCGTTCAAAACCAACACCTTGGTTCTTCCGATGCCTTCCTTGCTTGCGTACAATTTCCTCAAATTGCTTACTCCTGTCTAGGATCTTGTAAACACTTTTCTCTATAATTCCCTTCAATAAGCTATTTTCTTGCTCAAGTGTAACTTGTCTAAGAGAATCATTAGTGGAATCAAGAGAACTACTAGGAGCAACAATATTGAATTTAGCACGATCATTGTTACTACTAGAGGAAGAAACCTTCTTGTTCTTGTTACTACTATTGACTTGACACATGTAAGTAGATAAGAGTAAATGCTTGGCAATGTAAGAAGAACTTTTCTTACGAAGATCATCATTGATTGCCTTTAAGAACTCATGCTCTTGCTCAAGGTTCAGATTTTCAAAGCGTAACTTCTCATGAGTCCTTAAAAGTTCTCAATGATCTCCTAAGATAGTTTCATGAGCTAACTTAAGAGTGTTTAGTTCTTTAGTTAGGAGCTCAATCTTCTCCTTATCATTGTCATTCGTTTTATCTTGATTAGCATGATTAATTGATGTTTCATCATAGTATTCATCACTAGAGTTGTCAACAAGTAAATCATCATCACCTAACAAGTCATCTTCATCACTATTGAAATCAACATACTCGGGGTGTGTTACCTTTGGGCCTTTAGCCATGAAGCATCTTCCAAGT
The DNA here is from genome assembly GCF_018294505.1 of Triticum aestivum. NCBI lineage: Eukaryota > Viridiplantae > Streptophyta > Magnoliopsida > Poales > Poaceae > Triticum > Triticum aestivum. Next base: position 146,729,630 of record NC_057804.1, read on the forward strand.
CCTTCATTTGGTGAATCAAATATGTCGTAGGAGTTGGTTGACACAAGTGCTAGACCGGCAACACCTTCATCTTGAGTATATTCGGAGTCGGAGTGATAGCTTCTCTCGGAGTGATTGTCGGAGTCGGAGCCGGATACCCATTCACCAACATGATCTTGATGTCTTCGTTTTGTCTAGCTCCTTGATGACTTGTCCTTCCTTTCTGAATCCTTGCTTCTCCGGGATGTTCTTCGTTCATAACGATCATCTCTACTCCTTCTCTCTCTTGGTGGTGATTCTTCTCTTCTACTTCTCCTTTTAGGTGATTCTTCTCTTCTTTTGTGTGACAGCCTGATTTTTGGCCCTTTCTTTTTCTTTTGTTTTTCCGAGGTTTTTGCCTGAGTTTTCTTTTTCCATGGCTTTGTGGTCTGGAAACTGAAGAAGATGCCCTCTTCTTTCTTTCCAGAGTGGCTTGTCATATGCAAATATTTCCCTAGACCCTTTCATTTCCATCCTAGCCCAAATCCCAATATTCTTTTTATTGGGAATATTCCTTTTCTATTAAAGGAATAACTCCAATTGCCTTAGGTTGTGAAGCAACCTATATTTCCATCGCTTCAAAAATTCCCAAATAATTTTCATAATTTTTTTGGGTCATATCTTGATCAAATATGGCAAAACTTTTCATTGCCATGTTCAACAATAATTCCCCAATAATTCATTTCCTATTCTGCCATGAATGGCACTTTGCGAAGGAAGTGTCATTTATATTTCTCCTATTGACTCCCAACCTTTTTGGGCATGTTTATATGTCCAAATAATTGTGTCATGAACAAGTTCAAATTTATTTGCCTAGCCAATCTTCCTCAGTGAATTTTCAAAGTTTTTGTCAAATAGAAGGCTTTGTGAAGGAAGTACTAGCTAGGAGTACCCGAATGAGCTGAACTTTTGCACACTCCTTAATGTGCTCATATTAACCCCTTCCACCAATTTGCAGCCCCATCCAATTATCTATGTGAGCACAGGAGCAAATCTTTGTTTCTGGCAATATTTTTAGGTTGTGAAGCAAGCATATTTTATATTGTTTAAAAAATCCTGATAAATTACCAGATCATTCTTATACCCATAAAACATCTCTCCACCTATTTTGGCATCATTTCAGTGATCCATTTGATCACCAATATTATTCCAAGTTTCTGGACAGAAATGATGTTTGTGAAGCAAGTGCTATTTTGGTTTGTCAATTTGGCATGAGCTTTTTACAGCATCTTTATATGTCCATATCATGAGGATTTGCCAAGTTTCATCCCATTCCATAACTCCATGTGAGTGCATCTTTCTGATCTTTATTTCTGGACCAAGTATGCAGCTGTGAAGCAACTGCAGTAAATCTTGATCCTTTTACCCTCAAAACCTCCAGGATGAATGTCCTTCGACAGTTAAACCTCCCAGACAACCTAGTTACTGAGTTACCTAGCTAGTTTAACCATAGCAAGTTACAGACACCTTCTTACAGATTTACTTTTGGAGCTAAGTGCAAATCTCTTCTTTGCCACTGGACCGATTTATTTATTTAGTTGGACTAAGGGCACCAAGGTCATTCCAATGGACATGGTTGTCCCGACCAAAACGTGGAGTTTGCTCTAGTGCGCGTGGTGATCACACTGATGTCATGCAAATGGCATGCTCTGGATTCTTCCCGGCCCTGTGCCCGCCATCTCCCTTGTCGTCTCGACCTCCATCCATGTCTAGTAGCTGCCCCGTGATGCCCTACATCTCCCTGCATCGATGGCTCGTCGTGGTTCGCCATGAATGCGCCGCTAATGCCATGCCCGTGCCGTGCCCCGCTTGTAAGCCTCTCGGCGTTGACCCCCCTGCCACGTAAGCATAAGTGGAAACGTATTCGATCGAGTGCGCTTTCCATTTTTCTGTTCAGGTCCCTGATTGAAAATATTTTCAATACAGATGGGTCCCTGGCAGAAAAACTTCCATATCTTTTTAACCGTAACTCCAAACGAGGTGAAACCAACGCTCACTTCTTCATTTCGTCGAGCCCTTTCTGTTTGTGTCACTTTCATTATGTTTTGGCATACTGAAAGTGACCTTTATGCCCTTGCCCTTATTCAGCCCCCTCCGAGAGAGAACGTTTTCCGGCAAATCTTTCCGCGGCTTCACCACACTTCTCCCCGGTGCCTTCTTCATCCCCAGGCAAGCCACAATACCCACTTGCATGATAGTCATGCAGTAGCCATGGTTTTCAACTTGAGTATTTTAATAAATGTTTGCTTGTTGAAAAGATGGTTATCGTTGTTCCGGTGATGTTCAGATTTGCATGTTCACTTTTGTGCTATGTTGTCTTACACTTTGTGATCATGTTATACCTGCTAGTATTACCTTTCATATGTTTAGTCTTGTTAGTGGTACATGTTGATGTTGGAGATGGTCATGCTAGTTAGTATGCGATGCTCAGTGGATATGATTTATTGTTGATATGGTGGAAAGTTATGTCATACTCTCATGATGATGTTGATATCATGTCCCTGCATTTTATCATGGCTTAGCATATTTGCATTCAAGTTAACCAGATTAAATTGAACTTGAACAACTATTGGCTGAGTCATGGTGCCGCTGAATTGATGCTGACCAGTGCAACCACGCTTACCGGTATGGGACGGTCCTAACTGGGTCTATTATCGTGCCTCTCGCCGGTGCCTCTAACAAGGGAAGGTTATGGGCGTGCTGTACCCTGGCCCGGTAGGCAAGCCTAACCTTGTGTGCCTGTAGTTGTTATAGCCGGCGGATCCCCGTGTGGGATCGTTTATGTTTTAGGCCATGACGGTGGCCGTTGTGTCTGGAGGTAGGCATGGGGCCACCCATGACTTAGCTCGGTGAGGAGTGAGTCGGAGTGGCCGGGAGAGTGTCATTGCAGTAGATCGGTTTTGTCGGAATGCCGTTGGTCCACCCGAATGGGAGTGTGAGGCCATGGGTTCCGTAGTGTGGGTACAATGTACTAACCTCTGCAGAGTGTATATTAATCTATCGATAGCCGCGCCCACGGATAAGGGCCCAGGTCGAGAGAAGGTCACACCATGAGTCAACAGTAATAAGAATAATGTGCTTAACAACAGTTAGATAAGTTGGCCAAGTGTTGGTCGGGTTGTGATCGCCGTAAGGATCACGGGCCATTTAGTGGTCGGGTTGTGATCGCCGTAAGGATCACAGTTTGGGACTAAGTGTTGGTCGGGTAGTGATCGCCGTAAGGATCACGATGGTATCGAGGATACCGAGCTGTTGTATATTCGTGATGTTGTGCGAGAGTCGTGGGTAAAAATCAAGCTCCTTGTGGTCAATTATTGATTACTACGGTGTTGTTTATACCAAGCTTGATTTGATCCTGAGATGATCATGTGATGTCCAAGGTTGGTAAGTGATGCATATGTTGGTTACGAGGTAACCCGGGCAGAATAAGTGGTGCATGAAGTGTCATCATGTTGCATGCTAGTATTGTCGGATTAATATGTTCATGTTGTGATAGCTGTATCGTGTTTATGTTGGTCATGCCATGTTATATTGTTCTGATGATATCATGATAATTCCTGTTTAACCTGTAATTGCCATGCTGTTGTCTGCCTTGAATGCTTCTGGTTTATTGTGAGCTTGCAAGTACATTCAATGTACTGACCTGTCGTGTCATGCCAGTTTGCAGGTCATGCTGGATTTGGTTGCTTGCTTGTCGTGGTTTCCGTTCGTGCGAGCTAGGATAAGCATTCCAGCCAGAGTCCCTGCGGAGTGGAGTTCACCACCGTCGTCGTTGTTCCGCTGCTAGAGTTATTCCGCTGCTTTAAGTTGTTCTGTTGCTCGCATAGAGCAACAGAGGATGGCATAGTGTCGCTGTACCGATGTTATTCATTGTAATATCAGAGACCTTGTATTTATATTCGTGTAATAATAGAAAGCTGGTTTGTTCTATGCTAAGCACTGATGTATTCCAGAAAACTTCTCCTCGATCTTTGGGCTGGAATACGGGGCATTCCGGTTTTCTCTGAGCCGGGGTGCCACAGGCTTGGTATCAGAGCAGGTCTGGCTGTTGTGACACCCGGATAATTAAGCTACAGTAATCCCCTGTTAATGGTGCCATGTCATCACATTTATTGTTGCTAAATCCCACGTTGTTTCAAACCGGTTCAAATTTCATTTTTCAAATTAAAGTCAAAATTCAAAATTCTTGAATGGTAAAACTAAAATGTTCGGATAATTCTATAAATTCCCCTGACCTTTGTCAAGTTGAGACCAACTCAAATTGACTCACAAATAAATTCCTAGGGATTCAATAAGTGGTCCAAAGGCATCTATATTGGCCTTTTCAGTTAAGCAAATCTTCTCAACCTTTGCAAATGCCTCAAAAACTTTTCTGTAGCCCTAGGTTATTGCATATCATTTTTGTGCAAAGTTGGAGCTTCGATAAAAATCAATTACTATCTATTCTAAATAAGAAACACTAGCAGTTTTTTTAAGAAAACAGAAAAAATAACAGGAAAAATGGAAAATAAGAGACCTAATCTACTGGGCCACTTGGCCCATCTAGCAAAACCGGACCAGCCACCCCCTCATCCCCTTCCTCTCGCTACAGTGCGGCAGGGGGGCGATGGCGGCCATCCGCCGGCCGTAGCCGTGCGTGGCGGCCATCCGGCACCCCCTGACACCTACAAGACCCCCTCGCCCCCCCCTCGAAACCCTAGATCGATCTCCCCCATTTCCTCACGCCGCCGCACTCTCTCCCGCTCACGCCCGAGCTCCGCCCCCCATGGCCATCCCCGTTCTTGCGGCCATCGAGCTCCCCGCCGGCTAGCTGTGTGCCTGGGCGCCCCTTCTCCTTACTTTACATCGACTACGCCCTCGTGGACAAGCAAGGGAGCCACAACAGCGCCGGATCGAGTCATCTTCCTCTGCCACGGCCGCCGCCTCCTCGCCATCGATCCGTGTCTTCTCATCCACCCCGGCGCCCTACGAGCTCGCCATCGGCCCTCCCGCAGTGAGCAGCACCGATCCCTCCCCCTCGATTCATTGTCGTAGCCGCCGTCCCCGAGTTCGTTCGAGCTCCCGCGTACGTGCGTGCTTGAGCCGCTGCTGCTACTACTGCCTGCTCAGCACTGCTCCTACTGCTGCACTGCTGCTCCCTGGCCGCGCCCTCGCAGCTGCCTGCGACCGCGCACAGCCGTGCTCGCCGCAACTGCCTGCTGTCGTGCCGCCGCTACCTGCTGGCTGTTGCGTTGCTGCATGCTGCTGCCCGCACAACGCCCTGCTAGCGCCCGAGCTACACCGGCCCTGCGCACATGCACGCACTAGCCCACTTGCTTGCAACCACAGGCTGTTGCTCCTATGCGAGCCCTTTTGGCCATGCTGCCGTGCGCTCATGCATGGGCGTGGCTGTGCCTCTGGCCGGCCTGTTTAATTAGACTAGGATTAGCATTTGATTAGTTTAGTGTTTATTTAATTTTGCCAGGGCTAATTTAGTCTATGCCATGTGGACCCTAGCTTAGTTAACTCCATTAATTTAATCCAACTTAAAGTAAGTCAATGACATGTAGGTCCTCTAGAGATTAAAATCAATAACCAAAATAAAGTTAGCTAATGTCTATGACAGCCGGGTCCCACTCACACTATTCAATTTGACCAGTCAACTCTGACTGGGTTGTTGACTTGGTCAACTGGGACACATGGCCTGCTTGTCATCCTCTGTGTATACTTCTGTGTACACAGAGCTGGGTACCCGTAGCAATTTGTTATTTATTTTGAATTAATAATAATTTCAGAATAGTGCTAAAACTTTAGAAAATCATATAAAATAATCCGTAACTCGGATGAAAAAGTCTTATACATGAAAGTTGCTCAGAACGACGAGGCGAATCGGAATACGCGGTCTGTTCGCCCGCCACACATCCCTAGCATAGCAAACATGCAACCTTCCCCCTTCGGTTCGTTTGTCCGAAAATACCAGACTTCGGGAAAGCATTCCCGGATGGTATCCCCCTTCGCCAGTAGCATGTAGGGCCGTGTTAGAACACCTCTAGCATCGCTTATTGTCATGTTATGCATATATTTGCGTGTATTTACTGTTTCTTCCCCCTCTTCTTCTCCAGTAGACCTCGAGATCGCTGCTGATGCCATTCTGATCGACTACGTCACCGACGACCCTCCTTCTTGTCTGAGCAACCAGGCAAGCCCCCCCTTTGATCATCCTGATATCGCCCATTCTATTTTCGCATGCTTGCATTAGATTTTGCTACTGTAATTGATTGCTCATATTCGGATGCATAGCCTGCTTTTGTAACCTGCTCATTGTACCTTACCTGCTTATCCAAACTGCTTAGTATAGGTTGGTTGGTGATCCATCAGTGACCCCCACCTTGTCCATGTTGCCCCTGCTTCATCATCGACGCCTCGATCGACGTGATCGATGACCAAAGCCCGACACCTCACATCACATCACGCCCCTTTAGTTGCTCAACTCTACAGTGCTACTATCGAGTGTCGAGGGTGATCCCTCATAATGCACTCCTGATGATAATTCTGTAGTGTAGCTATTCGGTCGTGTTCATCGAGGGTGATTTCCTCTTTCACCATTCTCGATACGGCTCTGTCGTTCAACACCTCAAGTGTGAACCTCGAGGGTGGTCCCTCTTACGTTCACCTTGACGATTATATTGAGTGGAATCCTCCGGGGATGATTCCTCGGGTTTTCCCCTTGATGTTTGGACACACGGTTACCTTGACTTACTTGAGACCTTGGTGAAAGTCAGTCGGGCCCGGAGAGCACCCGCAAGATAATGACGTGGCACGGCCGGGGATTCTAGGCCCTTGTCATAAGTCCACGAGACGGGGCGACGGGGTCACTTTTGATCGTGAGTCTCTGCTCGTCTCCGCAAGCTAATAATACACTATGGTTTGGGTATTTGTTCTGAGTTGGCCTTTGGCCTTTACGCACCAACCACCATGTGAGAATAGTTATGGGCCTCGACAACGTAGGATCAGCTGAAGCTTTGTCAGATGTCCAGTTCAGCAGTGCGGCACGGCTGGCCGGCATCATCCTATAGTGGTGGAACCTGGACCCGCCCTATACGCAACGATCCGGAGTGCAACAGGCGATGGGCCCAGACCCCGGAGTGCTTAGGATGTAGACCGGCGGGGACCTCTCTGCTGAGCCTAGGTAGGGCTACGACGTGTTGATTTTCCAAGGCCGGGCATTGACCCAGAAAAGTGTGTCCGGCCAGAGTAATCAAGCGTGTTGGAAAACATGGTGCACCCCTGCAGGGAAGATTATCTATTAATAGTCGTGTCCACGTTAACGGACGTTCAGACTTATATCCTGATCTTATACAACTACAAATGGATACTTGAGATATATGGCTCCGAGATTGCTTTCTCGCAGGGAGTCGAGGAAGGATCTCTGGGCATTAATGTTACAACATGCTTGTTATATATAAACTGCTATTCTTTACTCTTCTACATGCTGTAAGATGCTCGGAGCTGCGTGAAGATGCTAGTCTTTGATAGTCTAGGCTTTCCCCCTCTATTATGGCATTCTGCAGTTCAGTCCATAGATACAACCCTTCCATTCGATACAAATGCATACTTAGTATAGATTTGATGCTTGCGAGTACTTTGGATGAGTACTCATGGTTGCTTTGCTACCCCCTTTTCCCCCTTCTTTCTTCTTTCCGGTTGATGCAACCAGATGGTGGATCCTTGGAGCCAGATGCCACCGCCGATGGATGCTACTACGTGGAGGCCATCGACGACCAGGAGTAGTTAGGAGGTCCTAGGCAGGAGGCCTTGCCTCTTCGATCGTGTTGCTTTTGTGCTAGCCTTCTTAAGGCAAAACTTGTTTAACTTATGTTTGTACTCAGATAATGTTGCTTCCGCTGACTCTTGTGTATCGAGCTTGTATTCGAGCCCTCGAGGCCCCTGGCTTGTAATATAAAGCTTGTATTATTTAATTTGTGTCTAGAGTTGTGTTGTGATATCTTCCCGTGAGTCCCTGATCTTGATCGTACAAATTTGCATGTATGATTAGTGTACGATTGAATCGGGGGTGTCACAAGTTGGTATCAGAGCCGCCTGCCTGTAGGAACCCCCTTTTCAACTCCTTGGCCGAAGTTGAGTCTAGTCTTTGAAAAATTGTTTTACTGACATAGATGTGTGGCTTACGGGCCCACGTCGCCATTGGGTGGTATTAGGATCTTTTACTCCTCGACCTTTATTCTGGGAATCTAATCTCTCTTCTGTTTGGGTTAAATGATTTTGTTAACTCTAACTCTAGGATATCGTACATACTTCTCCCGGAGAGTGCCTCGCTCCATATGATTGCTTGGTGCACCAGAACATTCTAAAGATACTCTCCGATGTTTTATCGAGACCCTTGTACTCTTCGCCGTTGCGATCCCTACCATCGATAAATCCTTAGTGTAACTACCTACATTGTCGTTTATGCAGTCACTCCTCGTTGATCTTCTTATTACAAGATACCCTGAATTTCTCATTATTTGTTCCGAGAATACCTTGTGCCTACTGCCTTGCAGTTCCTTGCCGCTTGAATACCCCTACGGATAATTACTCATTCTTATCGAGTAGCTGTTCATCCCTAGTTATCCTTATGCTTCATAAGATACTTTGTTATAAAATATGAGCTTTCGATGACCTCTGCCGCCTATTGCTCTAGAAGGTCTTACCTGCCTACACCCTGGTTAATTCCATATGCCTAGCAGTGTCCATTGATGTCCGTTGTCATTATCATCTTGAGTCTTTCGATTTGATCTGTTTGTGTCGCAATCATCAGTTGATCCTTATAAATTATCATTCCTGCTCAAACGTCTTCTGAACATGAGCTGGTTCTTGGCCAACCAGATTGCCATCGGTCGTGCCCAAGTCTATTCAACTTATCCATTCTTGATCAGAGAGTTTGCTTCTGATCCCTTGATTTGGGAATCATAATTCATTTGCATTTGAACACTGAATTAGTCAGTTGCTTCTATAATCTGACCTCCTTGCATTCTTCCTTCTTCTGGTTGAGTACCATTGCTCACATCAGATACCTCGTGGACCACCAGATCCTTGGTGTATTTTATCCGACAACATCCTTCATATTCAGTAACCTTGTGAGCTTTTCGATACATAATACCTTTGGTAAATTGTATCCCCACTCTTGTCAACTATACTCTACTTTCGGGCTTGAGTTATTTACTCGTGAAGTTTGTGATATATGTCCTAAGATGTCCCTATGGGTTGAATCTTTGTCTTCCCTAAATCCGCGTAAACTCGAAAGTTATGCGGGTTATGCTCTACTGGCTCTTCGTCGGGTGAAATTTCAACACTACAACTTCTTCGAATGCGGGAAGTGAATGGAAAGTTGTGCATTAGAGAAGTGGGAGTCGACCTTGAACCTTTGTGTTCATGCCCATGGACCCAATGTGGAACTTATCGTGGAAGCTTCTTGTAATAATAATAATCCCCTTGTGATTTCATCTTGTAACTATGTTTGGTCCATTGCAATTGTGGTTTCGACCATATAGTTCTTCTTTGATCCCATTTGTCGAATAAGTTGAAGTACTTGCCTTCTCCAGACCACTTCACCTGTCCAACCTCCATTCTGCTATACCCTCGAGTATTACCCTCTTGTATCTCGAGAATATCATGGAACAACATAACTTCTTGTGAGTTCTTCATCAACTATTATTTCTTGCCGATTCCAATTTTCCATGGGTTTTGAGTTGTTGTTCACTCGAGAACACCAATAACTGATTCGAGTCTCCTTTGTTTTGTTTAACCTTTCTTGTAACCTAAACATATCTGAGCAGTGATAATTCCCTGCTTATGTATACACCTCGTTGTACAAACTCTGTCGGTAAGACCTTGTTACTATTGTTGATGACATTCTGGTAACCACCGATGGATGAGAACCTTGCCTATTCGTCCGCCTCGTTTAACGAGCAGGAACATGGTTCTCTTCGTCCCTCGCCCTTGGTACCAATGTTGTTGCCAACATAACTGACAGACTATACTCTGACCTGCCTTGCTATCGTGACCATGCAAAATGTTAGCACCCTTCCTCCTTTTAACCCACATGATGGGCCCATAGCCCATAGTTCCACAGGATCGAAACCTGACTCTCCCGTACAGCCCTGTTTCCAAAGTTATTCCCCAAGTTGTCTCCGTATGAAATTCATGAGCTAACTTCCTCGCCATGTTTCATTCTGGTATCAGAGACTACATTATTCTTCATTACTCTGAACCCCTTTCCACCCTCTGTTTCAGGCAATGAACGGTTGCCTACCCATTTGAAACTTCTTATTGCACCTCCTTACCTTGCTCTCAATGACTTTCCTGAATTTCAACTCGAGAGATGCCCCTATGCCACGTTCACTGAGATAACCCCAGGTACCTATCTTGTGTTGGACACCGTCCTTCCCGAGTCTTTCCCCCTTACTCCACCCCTTAAATCTCGGGACGAGATTTCTTTTAGTGGAGGAGAATTGTGACGCGTTGATAATTAAGCTACAATAATCCCCTGTTAATGGTGCCATGTCATCACATTTATTGTTTCTAAATCCCACGTTGTTTCAAACCGGTTCAAATTTCATTTTTCAAATTAAAGTCAAAATTCATAATTCTCGAACGGTAAAACTAAAATGTTCGGATAATTCTATAAATTCCCTTGACCTTTGTCAAGTTGAGACCAACTCAAATTGACTCACAAATAAATTCCTAGGAATTCAATAAGTGGTCCAAAGGCATCTATATTGGCCTTTTCAATTAAGCAAATCTTCTCAACCTTTGCAAATGCCTCAAAAACTTTTCTGCAACCCTAGGTTATTGCATATCATTTTTGTGCAAAGTTGGAGCTTCAACAAAAATCAATTACTATCTATTCTAAATAAGAAACACTAGCAGTTTTTTAAGAAAACAGAAAAAATAATAAAAAAATGGAAAATAAGAGACCTAATCTACTGGGCCACTTGGCCCATCTAGCAAAACCGGACCAGCCACCCCCTCATCCCCTTCCTCTCGCTACAATGCGGCAAGGGGGCGGGGCCGGCCATCCGCCGGCCGTGGCCGTGCATGGCGGCCATCCGGCACCCCCCGACACCTACAAGACCCCCTCGCCCCCCCTCGAAACCCTAGATCGATCTCCCTCGTTTTCTCACGCCGCCGCACTCTCTCCCGCTCACGCCCGAGCTCCGCCCCGCATGGCCATCCCCGTTCTTGCGGCCACCGAGCTCCCCGCCGGCTAGCTGTGTGCCTGGGCGCCCCTTCTCCTTCTTCTACATCGACTACTCCCTCGTGGACAAGCAAGGGAGCCACAACAGCACCGGATCAAGTCATCTTCCTCCGCCACGGCCGCTGCCTCCTCGCCATCGGTCCGTGTCTTATCGTCCACCCCGCCACCGTACGAGCTCACCATCGGCCCTCCCACGGTGAGCAGCGCCGATCCCCCACCTTTCCCCCATGATTCATTGTCGTAGCCGCCGTCCCTGCGTTCGTTCGATCTCCCGCGTACGTCCGTGCTTGAGCCGCTGCTGCTACTACTGCCTGCTCAGCACTGCTCCTGCTGCTTCACTGCTGCTCCCTCGCCGCGCCCTCGCAGCTGCCTGCGACCGCGCACAGCCGTGCTCGCCGAAACTGCCTGCTGTCATGCCGCCGCTACCTGCTGGCTGTTGCGTTGCTGCATGCTGCTGCCCACACCATGCCCTGCTAGCGCCCGAGCTGCACCGGCCCTGCGCACACGCACGCACCCGACCGCTTGCTTGTAACCACAGGCTACTACTCCTATGCGAGCCCTTTTGGCCATGCTGTCGTGCGCTCAGACGTGTGCATGCCCAACCATGGGCGTGGCTGTGGCTCTGGCCGGCCCGTTTAATTAGACTAGGATTAGCATTTGATTAGTTTAGTGTTTATTTAATTTAGCGAGGGCTAATTTAGTCTGCCATGTGGACCCTAGCTTAGTTAACTCCATTTATTTAATCCAACTTAAAGTATGTCAATGACATGTAGTTCCTCTAGAGATTAAAATCAATAACCAAAATAAAGTTAGCTAATGTCTATGACAGCTGGGTCCCACTCACACAATTCAATTTGACCGGTGAACTCTGACTGGGTTGTTGACTTGGTCAACTAGGACACATGGCCCGCTTGTCATCCTCTGTGTATACTTCTGTGTACACAGAGCTGGGTACCTGTAGCTATTTGTTATTTATTTTCGAATTAATAACAATTTCAGAATATTCCTAAAACTTCAGAAAATCATTTAAAATAATCCGTAACTTGGATGAAAAGTTATATACATGAAAGTTGCTCAAAACGACGAGGCGAATCCGAATACGCGGTCTGTTCGCCCGCCACACATCCCTAGCATAGCAAACATGCAACCTTCCCCCTTCGGTTCGTTTGTCCGAAAATACCAGACTTCGGGAAAGCATTCCCGGATGGTGTCCCCCTTCGCCAGTAGCATGTAGGGCCGCGTTAGAACACCTCTAGCATCGCTTATTGTCATGTTATGCATATATTTGCGTGTATTTACTGTTTCTTCCCCCTCTTCTTCTCCGGTAGACCTCGAGATCGCTGCTGATGCCAGTGTGATCGACTACGTCACCGACGACCCTCCTTCTTGTCTGAGCAACCAGGCAAGCCCCCCCTTTGATCATCCTGATATCGCCCATTCTATTTTCGCATGCTTGCATTAGATTTTGCTACTGTAATTGATTGCTCATATTCGGATGCATAGCCTGCTTTTGTAACCTGCTCATTGTACCTTACCTGCTTATCCAAACTGCTTAGTATAGGTTGGTTGGTGATCCATCAGTGACCCCCACCTTGTCCATGTTACCCCTGCTTCATCATCGACGCCTCGATCGACGTGATCGATGACCAAAGCCCGACACCTCACATCACATCACGCCCCTTTAGTTGCTCGACTCTGCAGTGCTACTATCGAGTGTCGAGGGTAATCCCTCATAATGCACTCCTGATGATAATTCTGTAGTGTAGCTATTCGGTCGTGTTCATCGAGGGTGATTTCCTCTTTCACCATTCTCGATATGGCTCTATCGTTCAACACCTCAAGTGTGAACCTCGAGGGTGGTCCCTCTTACGTTCACCTTGACGATTATATTGAGTGGAATCCTCCGGGGATGATTCCTCGGGTTTTCCCCTTGATGTTTGGACACACGGTTACCTTGACTTACTTGAGACCTTGGTGAAAGTCAGTCGGGCCCGGAGAGCACCCGCAAGATAATGACGTGGCACGGCCGGGCATTCTAGGCCCTTGTCATAAGTCCATGAGACGGGGCGACGGGGTCACTTTTGATCGTGAGTCTCTGCTCATCTCCGCAAGCTAATAATACACTATGGTTTGGGTATTTGTTCTGAGTTGGCCTTTGGACTTTACGCACCAACCACCATGTGAGAATAGTTATGGGCCTCGACAACGTAGGATCAGCTGAAGCTTTGTCAGATGTCCAGTTCAGCAGTGCGGCATGGCTGGCCGGCATCATCCTATAGTGGTGGAACCTGGACCCGCCCTATACGCAATGATCCGGAGTCCAACGGGCGATGGGCCCAGACCCCGGAGTGCTTAGGATGTAGACCGGCGGGGACCTCTCTGCTGAGCCTAGGTAGGGCTATGACGTGTTGATTTTCCAAGGCCGGGCATTGACCCAGAAAAGTGTGTCCGGCCAGAGTAATCAAGCGTGTTGGAAAACATGGTGCACCCCTGCAGGGAAGATTATCTATTAATAGTCGTGTCCACGTTAACGGACGTTCAGACTTATATCCTGATCTTATACAACTACAAATGGATACTTGAGATATATGGCTCCGAGATTGCTTTCTCGCAGGGAGTCGAGGAAGGATCTCTGGGCATTAATGTTACAACATGCTTGTTATATATAAACTGCTATTCTTTACTCTTCTACATGCTGTAAGATGCTCGGAGCTGCGTGAAGATGCTAGTCTTCGATAGTCTAGGCTTTCCCCCTCTATTCTGGCATTCTGCAGTTCAGTCCACAGATACAACCCTTCCATTTGATACAAATGCATACTTAGTATAGATTTGATGCTTGCGAGTACTTTGGATGAGTACTCACGGTTGCTTTGCTACCCCCTTTTCCCCCTTCTTTCTTCTTTCCGGTTGATGCAACCAGATGGTGGATCCTTGGAGCCAGATGCCACCGCCGATGGATGCTACTACGTGGAGGCCGTCGATGACCAGGAGTAGTTAGGAGGTCCCAGGCATGAGGCCTTGCCTCTTCGATTGTGTTGCTTTTGTGCTAGCCTTCTTAAGGTAAAACTTGTTTAACTTATGTTTGTACTCAGATAATGTTGCTTCCGCTGACTCTTGTGTGTCGAGCTTGTATTCGAGCCCTCGAGGCCCCTGGCTTGTAATACAAAGCTTGTATTATTTTATTTGTGTTTAGAGTTGTGTTGTGATATCTTCCCATGAGTCCCTGATCTTGATCGTACACATTTGCGTGTATGATTAGTGTACGATTGAATCGGGGGCGTCACAAGTTGGTATCAGAGCCGACTGCTTGTAGGAACCCCCTTTCCAACTCCTTGGCCGAAGTTGAGTCTAGTCTTTGAAAAACTGTTTTACTGACATGGCTATGTGGCTTACGGGCCCACGTCGCCATTGGGTGGTATTAGGATCTTTTACTCCTCGACCTTTATTCTGGGAATCTAATCTCTCTTCTGTTCGGGTTAAATGATTTTGTTAACTCTAACTCTAGGATATCGTAAATACTTCTCCCGGAGAGCGCCTCGCTCCATATGATTGCTTGGTGCACCAGAAGATTCTGAAGATACTCTCCGATGTTTTATCGAGACCCTTGTACTCTTCGCCGTCGTGATCCCTACCACCGATAAATCCTTAGTGTAACTACCTACATTGTCGTTCATCCAGTGACTCCTCGTTGATCTTGTTATTACAAGATACCCTGAATTTCTCCTTATTTGTTCTGAGAATACCTTGTGCCTACTGCCTTGCAGTTCCTTGCCGCATGAATACCCCTACGAATAATTACTCATTCTTATCGAGTATCTGTGCATCCCTAGTTATCCTTATGCTTCATAAGATACTTTGTGACAAAATCTGAGCTTTCGATGACCTCTGCCGCCTTGCTCTAGAAGTTCTTACCTGCCTACACCCTGGTTAATTCCATATGCCTAGCAGTGTCCATTGATGTCCTTTCTCATTATCATCTTGAGTCTTTCGATTTGGTATGTTTGTGTCGCAATCATTAGTTGATCCTTATAAATTATCATTTATGCTCAAACGACTTCCTGAACATGAGTTGGTTCTTGGCCAATCAGATTGCCATCGGTTGTGCCGAAGTCTATTCAACTTATCCATTCTTGATCAGAGAGTTTGCTTCTGATCCCTTGATTTGGGAATCATAATTCATTTGCATTTGAACTCTGAATTAGCCAGTTGCTTCCATAATCTGACCTCCTTGCATTCTTCCTTCTTCTGGTTGAGTACCATTGCTCACATCAGATCCGTCGTGGACCACCAGATCCTTGGTGTATTTTATCCGACAACATCCTTCATATTCAGTAACCTTGTGAGCTTTTCCTCGGATACATAATACCTTTGGTAAATTGTATCCCCGCTCTTGTCAACCATACTCTGCTTTCGGGCTTGAGTTATTTACTCATGAAGTTTGTGATATATGTCCTAATATGTCCCTATGGGTTGAATCTTTGTCTTCCCTAAATCCGCGTAAACTCGAAAGTTATGCGGGTTATGCTCTACTGGCTCTTCGTCAGGTGAAATTTCAACACTACAACTTCTTCGAATGCGGGAAGTGAATGGAAAGTTGTGCATTAGAGAAGTGGGAGTCGACCTTGAACCTTTGTGTTCATGCCCATGGACCCGATGTGGAACTTATCATGGAAGCTTCTTGTAATAATAATAATCCCCTTGTGATTTCATCTTGTAACTATGTTTGGTATTTTGCAACTGTGGTTCCAACCATATAGTTCTTCTTTGATCCCATTTCTCGAATAAGTTGAAGTACTTGTCTTCTGCAGACCACTTCACCTATCCAACCTCTATTCTGCTATACCCTCGAGTATTACCCTCTCGTATCTCGAGAATATCATGGAACAACATAACTTCTTGTGAGTTCTTCATCAACTATTATTTCTCGCCGATTCCAATTTTCCATGGGTTTTGAGTTGTTGTTCACTCAAGAACACCGATAACTGATTCGACTCTCCTTTGTTTTGTTTAACCTTTCTTGTAACCTAACATATCCGAGCAGTGATAATTCCCTGCTTATGTATACACCTCGTTGTACAAACTCTGTCAGTAAGACCTTGTTACTATTGTTGATGACATTTCGGTAACCACCGATGGACGAGAACCTTGCCTATTGGTCCGCCCCGTTTAACGAGCAGGAAAATGGTTCTCTTTGTCCCTCGCCCTTGGTACCAATGTTGTTGCCAACATAACTGACAGGCTATGCTCTAGCCTGCCTTGCTATCATGACCGTGAAAAATGTTAGCACCCTTCCTGCTTTTAACCCACATGGTGGGCCCATAACCCATAGTTCCACAGGATCGAAACCTGACTCTCCCGTACACCCCTGTTTCCAAAGTTATTCCCCAAGTTGTCTCCGTATGAAATTCATGAGCTAACTTCCTCGCCATGTTTCATTCTGGTATCAGAGACAACATTATTCTTAATTACTCTGAGCCCCTTTCCACCCTTTGTTTCAGGCAATGAACGGTTGCCTACCCGTTTGAAACTTCTTATTGTACCTCTTTACCTTGCTCTCAATGACTTTCCTGAATTTCAACTCAAGAGATGCCTCTATGCCACGTTCACTGAGATAACCCCAGGTACCTATCTTGTGTTGGACTCCGTCCTTCCCGAGTCTTTCCCCCTTACTCCACCCCTTAAATCTCTGGACGAGATTTCTTTTAGTGGAGGAGAATTGTGACGCCCAGATAATTAAGCTACAGTAATCCCCTATTAAGGGTGCCATATCATCACATTTATTGTTGCTAAATCCCACATTGTTTCAAACCGGTTCAAATTTGATTTTTCAAATTAAAGTCAAAATTCAAAATTCTCGAACGGTAAAACTAAAATGTTCAGATAATTCTATAAATTCCCCTGACCTTTGTCAAGTTGAGACCAACTCAAATTGACTCACAAATAAATTCCTAGGGATTCAATAAGTGGTTCAAAGGCATCTATATTGGCCTTTTCAATTAAGCAAATCTTCTCAACCTTTGCAAATGCCTCAAAAACTTTTCTGCAGCCCTAGGTTATTGCATATCATTTTTGTGCAAAGTTGGAGCTTCGACAAAAATCAATTACTATCTATTCTAAATAAGAAACACTAGCAGTTTTTTTAAGAAAACAGAAAAAAATAACAGGAAAAATGGAAAATAAGAGACCTAATCTACTGGGCCACTTGGCCCATCTAGCAAAACCGGACCAGCCACCCCCTCATCCCCTTCCTCTCGCTACAGTGCGGCAGGGGGGCGGTGGCGGCCATCCGCCGCCCGTGGCCATGCGTGGCGGCCATCCGGCACCCCCGGACACCTACAAGACCCCCTCGCCCCCCCTCGAAACCCTAGATCAATCTCCCCCGTTTCCTCACGCCGCCGCACTCTCTCCCGCTCACGCCCGAGCTCCGCCCCCCATGGCCATCCCCGTTCTCGCGGCCACCGAGCTCCCCGCCGGCTAGCTGTGTGCCTGGGCGCCCCTTCTCCTTCCTCTACATCGACTACACCCTCGTGGACAAGCAAGGGAGCCACAACAGCGCTGGATCGAGTCATCTTCCTCCGCCACAGCCGCCGCCTCCTCGCCATCGATCCATGTCTTCTCGTCCACCCCGGCGCCGTACGAGCTAGCCATCGGCCCTCCCGTGGTGAGCAACGCCGATCCCCCACCTTTCCCCCTCGATTCATTGTCGTAGCCGCCGTCCCCGAGCTCATTCGAGCTCCCGCGTACGTGCGTGCTTGAGCCGCTGCTGCTACTACTGCCTACTCAGCACTGCTCCTGCTGCTCCACTGCTGCTCCCTGGCCGCGCCCTCGCAACTACCTGCGACCGCGCACAGCCGTGCTCACCGCAACTGCCTGCTGTCGTGTCGCCGCTAGCTGCTGGTTGTTGCGTTGCTGCATGTTGCTGCCCGCACCACGCCCTGCTAGCGCCTGAGCTGCACCGGCCCTGCGCACACGCATGCACCAGCCCGCTTGCTTGCAACCACAGGCTGCTGCTCCTATGCGAGCCCTTTTCGCATGCTGCCGTGCACTCATGCGTGTGCATGCTCAACCATGGGCGTGGCTGTGCCTCTGGCCGGCCCGTTTAATTAGACTAGGATTAGCATTTGATTAGTTTAGTGTTTATTTAATTTAGCCAGGGCTAATTTAGTCTATGCCATGTGGACCCTAGCTTAGTTAGCTCCATTAATTTAATCCAACTTAAAGTATGTCAATGACATGTAGGTCCTCTAGAGATTAAAATCAATAACCAAAATAAAGTTAGCTAATGTCTATGACAGCTGGGTCCCACTCACACTATTCAATTTGACCAGTCAGCTCTGACTGGGTTGTTGACTTGGTCAACTGGAACACATGGCCCGCTTGTCATCCTCTGTGTATACTTCTGCGTACACAGAGCTGGGTACCCGTAGCAATTTGTTATTTATTTTTGAATTAATAATAATTTCAGAATATTGCTAAAACTTTAGAAAATCATATAAAGTAATCCGTAACTCGGATGAAAAAAGTTTTATACATGAAAGTTGCTCAGAACGATGAGGTGAATCCGAATATGCGGTCTGTTCGCCCGCCACACATCCCTAGCATAGCAAACATGCAACCTTCCCCCTTCGGTTCGTTTGTTCGAAAATACCAGACTTCGGGAAAGCATTCCCGGATGTTGTCCCCCTTTGCCAGTAGCGTGTAGGGCCGCGTTAGAACACCTCTAGCATCGCTTATTGTCATGTTATGCATATATTTGTGTGTATTTACTGTTTCTTCCCCCTCTTCTTCTCCGGTAGACCTCCAGATCATTGCTGATGCCCCTGTGATCGACTACGTCACCAACGACCCTCCTTCTTGTCTGAGCAACCAGGCAAGCCCCCCTTTGATCATCCCGATATCGCCCATTCTATTCTCTCATGCTTGCATTAGATTTTGCTACTGTAATTGATTGCTCCTATTCTGATGCATAGCCTGCTTTTGTAACCTGCTCATTGTACCTTACGTGCTTATCCTAAACTGCTTAGTATAGGTTGGTTAGTGATCCATCAGTGACCCCCACCTTGTCCTTGTTGCCCCTGTTTCATCATCAACGCCTCGATCGACGTGAACGACGACCAGAGCCCAACACCTCACATCACATGACACCCCTTTAGTTGCTCGACTCTGCAGGGCTACTATCAAGTGCCGAGGGTGATCCCTCATAACGCACTCCTGATGATAATTCTGTAGTGTAGCTATTCGGTCATGGTCATCGAGGGTGATTTCCTCTTTCACCATTCCCGATACGGCTCTGTTGTTCAACACCTCAAGTGTGAACCTCAAGGTTGGTCCCCCTTACGTTCACCTTGACGATTACATTGAGTGGAATCCTCCGGGGGTGATTCCTCAGGTTTTCCCCTTGATGTTTGGACACACGGTTACCTTGAGTTACTTGAGACCTTGGTGAAAGTCGGGCAGGCCCGGAGAGCACCCGCAAGATAATGACGTGGCACGGCTGGGCATTCTAGGCACTTGTCGTAAGTCCACGAGATGGGGCGACAGGGTCACTTCTGATCGTGAGTCTCTGCTCATCTCCGCAAGCTAATAATACACTATGGTTTGGGTATTTGTTCTGAGTTGGCCTTTGGCCTTTACGCACCAACCACCACGTGAGAATAGTTATGGGCCTCGACGATGTAGTATCAGCCAAAGCTTTGTCAGACGTCTAGTTCAGCAGTGCGGCACGACTGGGCCGGCATCATCCTGTAGTGATGGAGCCTGGACCAGCCCTGCACGCAATGATCTGGAGTGCAACGGGCGATGGGCCCATACCCCGGAGTGCTTAGGATGTAGACCGGCGGGGACCTCTCTGCTGAGCCTAGGTAGGGCTACGACGTATTGATTTTCCGAGGCCGGGCATTGACCCAGAAAAGTGTGTCCGGCCAGAGTAATCAAGCATGTTGGAAAACGTGGTGCACCCCTACAGGGAAGATTATCTATTAATAGTCGTGTCCACGGTAACGGACGTTCAGACTTATATCCTGATCTTATACAACTACAAATGGATACTTGAGATATATGGCTCCGAGATTGCTTTCTCGCAGGGAGTCGAGGAAGGATCTCTGGGCATTAATGTTACAACATGCTTGTTATATATAAACTGCTATTCTTCACTCTTCTACATGCTGCAAGATGCTCGGAGCTGCGTGAAGATGCTAGTCTTTGATAGTCTAGGCTTTCCCCCTCTATTCTGGCATTCTGCAGTTCAGTCCACAGATACAACCCTTCCATTTGATACAAATGCATACTTAGTATAGATTTGATGCTTGCGAGTACTTTGGATGAGTACTCATGGTTGCTTTGCTATCCCCTTTTCCCCCTTCTTTCTTCTTTTCGGTTGATGCAACCAGATGGTGGATCCTTGGAGCCAGATGCCACCGCCGATGGATGCTACTACGTGGAGGCCGTCGACGACCAGGAGTAGTTAGGAGGTCCCAGGCAGGAGACCTTGCCTCTTCGACCGTGTTGCTTTTGTGTTAGCCTTCTTAAGGCAAAACTTGTTTAACTTATGTCTGTACTCAGATATTGTTGCTTTCGCTGACTCTTGTGTATCGAGCTTGTATTCGAGCCCTCGACGCCCTTGGCTTGTAATATAAAGCTTGTATTATTTTATTTGTGTCTAGAGTTGTGTTGTGATATCTTCCCGTGAGTCCCTGATCTTGATCGTACACATTTGCATGTATGATTAGTGTACGATTGAATCGGGGGTGTCACAGTTGTAGGACTCCCTAGACCGCGCGAACGTTAGAAAGCGGAAGTATAGACCCCAGTTGGTTTGTTGTAATTGGTTGTTGCATTTGTTTGTCGCATAGCATGCATATAGCCTTAGTATTTGTACTAACGGTGTATCTGGTGAGTGTAGCTAGCATCGATTCGGATCCACTATAGCTCAACCTTTGCATTCCTCCAGTTCTTTCGGTGTTTGGTGTTACTTCTGTCCCAGAAGAGTGATGCCAAGTGATCCCGACACTGTTTGCAAGAATGGTGCTCAGGTATCGCACCGATGTCTTTCCTTCAGTCCCACCTATCGTTTCGGTGATGGACATGAATCTATCCCAGATCGTTCTTTTATTTTGTTGTGTTGGCAACCCTTAATGATCTTAGTTATCAAGAAACGGCGATGTTAGTAGCCTCAGCTTTTCCCAACTATCCTATTTCTTGGACGAGTACGGATCTTTTTCTGTCTGCTTGATAATAATGTAATTGCGACCTTCGTGTCCCACTACATGATTACCGAGTACGTCGTTGCCTCCAAGCTACTTTAGGTTGCCACCTGGCTAAGCTAGCACTTGGTAGCGATGTTTACACTAATTCTTCCACACATTTATTCGTCCTCGTGCACATCGTCACAGCATGCTAGATCGTAGAACCGAAGATCCCGCGGAATTTGTGTGCTTAAGTAGGCATGCATATTGTGTGACTAGCAGTAATATGTGCTGATTGCTTGATTAATTATATTAGTAGAATGCTTGCGTGCTTTTGTTTTAGTCGTTTCTGTTGTTCCTTTCTTTGGGCCTTCCGTGTTACAAATTTTCCCCCTATTAAAGTTGCTCGTTAGCCGACACCGGACCCGAAGAGTCACCAAGAAATGCATATATTTGGAAATTCAGCTAAACAGAATGGAATTATCAGCTGACTGCAATGAAAATTGGAATATCTCGTCTGAACGCAAAAGAAATCATGGATGGACTGACAGTATCAAGTTTGCATTAGCATGCACTCATCACAACAAAATTATTAAATTAGCAAGAAGATAAATTGTGTGCAAAGTTGGCAGAAGGTTGTCAAAGGTATGGCTCAGATACTAGTTAAATTTTTCGTTGAGGATGATTTCGGAACTCGATGTACCTGGAAGCAAGCAAAAATATGGCATATACTCGGAAAGGAGAATAGTCCAGTAAAACCCCGTTTCATGCAAGAAATCAATAGAAAAATATTCAGATGGTTATATATGTGGAAATCGGTCTGCATATCACAATAAGAAGTTTCAGGTGTAAGCAACCCACTTTTCCCTCGCAAGATACCAGAGAAGCTTCCAAGGCAAGATTCATCTATCTTCCTCAGTACGGTACATGGATGATTTTCCGTACAAGGTACTCTGCCTTCTTCAGTAAGCAACCGCAAAAGCTTCCAGCATAAGGTACTGAGTCTTTCCCTAGCTAACTCTTTAAGGGGGTAAGCTTCTGAAGCACGATACCTAGTCTTCTTCAGCAAGCTGTCTGATGAAAGTTTCGAGCACAAGCCAACGAATATTCCTTAGTAAGACATTGGTACAAGGTAGTACGCTGTGAATTGACAGCATATGACAATGAATCCAAGAATCGGATCCGCAACATTTTGGTCATAATCAAGAATCAGTCAGCAAACATCACTACAAAAAAAGACACATCTGTGACATTTTGGGCCGAACGAATTTTTTTTCTGTCATACATATGACACTTCTATGACGATAATTGTGACAAAACCCGGTATCATCATAGATGTGGTGGGCTCCTACTTCTATGACAAAAAATCATGACAGAAAATGGGCTTTTCGTCCTGGGCGGGCCGGAGACGCAGCTGCATGACATTATTTGGGCCGTCCATGACGGAAAAAACCGTGGTAGAAGTGAGGGGGAGGAAAATTTCGGGGAGTTGCCGGTTACGGCGGGAGAGCGATGCGCGTTTCTCTCATACGTACGCGTGTGTGCGCGAGGCGTTGGCTCTAACTGAAGCCGAGCGAGGCATTGGGCTCTAACTGAACCCGAGCGATTGCACTGCAGGCTACGCGATACTGAACCCGAGGGATCGATCGATGGCTGTTAACTGAACCCGATGGAGCGATTCCTTCGCTACTGCTACTAACTGAAGCCGATCGATTGGATGAACAGTGAGCATTGCGGGGGGTTTGGATGAACAGTGAGCGGTGGCGTTGCCTCTGGATGAACAGGAAGCCGTGGTGTGGAGGGCTGGATGAACAGTAGACGGTGGAGGGGTGGCCGTGGAGGGGTGATTGAACAGGACCTCATGGTGTGGAGGGCTGGATGAACAGTAGACAGTGGAGGGGTGGCCGTGGAGGGGTGGTTGAATAGGACCCCGTGGTGTGGAGGGCTGGATGAATAGTAGAAGGTGGAGGGGTGCCCGTGGAGGGGTGGTTGAACAGTAGCCGGTGGAGTAGCGCCCGGTGGAGGCTGGATGAACAGGAGCCCGTGGAGGCTGGAGGAGGTCGACGGTGGAGATGAACAGTATCCCGTGGAGTCCCGTTTTGCGGTACGCCACACCCCTCCCCCCGTTTCGACCGTAGCGCTCCAACACAAGTCCGTTTCGTCCGTTTTGCGGTACGCCACCCCCCCCCCCCCCCGATGAACAGGACCCCCGTTTCGACCGTAGGAGGTCCGTTTCCTCCGTTTTGCGGTACGCCACACCTCTGCCAATCAACAAGACCCCCGTTTCGACCGTAGGAGGTCCGTTTCCTCCGTCTTGCGGTACGCCAAGCCCCTCCCGATCAACAGGACCCTGTTTCGAATGTGGCCGGTCGAACACATGGCTGTTTCCTCCGTTGTTCGGTACGCCAAGCTTCGTTTCCATCGCCTGTTTCGTCCAAGTCCTCCCGATGAACACGACCATGCATTCCATTCCGAACCAGCTGGTTGGTTCCCCATAAACACGACGACGACGCTGTTTCTCCGTTCCGACCCAGCCATGTACGTATACGCGATAGGCGTTAGAGACCCTGCCCGTATGTACGTACGTGGCCGTATTTTCTTTCTTGCACCCTCGCCGCTGTACGTACATGTACATGCTACGTGCGCGCCTCTACTACGACACGTGCGCGCCTCTACATCCACCGGTATATATGTATGTACACGTTCGCGACCAGAATGACAACGCTACATACGCTTCGACTAGGTGGGTCCCAACTGTCAGGCACTTCCTTGCGTGCGAAGATGTAGCTGGTGGGTCCCAGCAGTCAGGGGGGGGGGGCGAATCGTTTTGGTTTTTTTTTGCCCGGACGCACTTCCTTGCATGCGAAGATGTAGCTGGCGGGTCCCGGCAGTCAGGGGGCGAATCGTTTTTTTTTGCCCGGACGCACTTCCTTGCGTGCGAAGGTGTAGCTGGTGGGTCCCAGCAGTCAGAGGGGAAACGTTTTTTTCGCAA
Organism: Triticum aestivum; assembly: GCF_018294505.1. Classification (NCBI taxonomy): domain Eukaryota; kingdom Viridiplantae; phylum Streptophyta; class Magnoliopsida; order Poales; family Poaceae; genus Triticum; species Triticum aestivum. The sequence goes on from NC_057804.1 coordinate 146,754,060, forward strand.
AATATGATGGCCCGTCCGGTGAGTCCCTGCTGTCAGGTGGAGGAATAATTATTTTGCACGTAATAAGGAGGCACTTCCTTGCTGCGGCCGTGGACCCAGCTGTCAGCCTCTCCACGCACAGTCCACGTCCGATGGAAGCCGTTCCTTGACCACGTTGACCATGCCGCGCCGAGAGCACCAGGGCGGTGGACGACGGCGAGGCATAGGAAGGGGACGACGCGGAGCCGGAGAAGACACGGCAGTGGATGCCCACGCGTAGAGGAGTACGAGGGTTCACTGGTTTGCTGTGGTGTGAGGCTGTCGTCACCGCAGAATAACAGGGGGTGTGGGTGAGTAGAGGGATGGCCTGGCCAGCGGTGGGAGTAGTAGGGGGCGGTGAGGCCTCCGCCGCATCGCAGCCGGCCACGGGAGGCAGGAGCACGAGGCACGACCGGCGCTGGTTTGGGTGGCTGGAGCAAGAAGACCAGAGGTTGAAGAAGCACTACGGCCATTGGATGGACATCGTACGGTCACTGGATCTAGTATCGTGCATATTGACTAAGTTGACAAAGCCCTCCGTCCCCGTCAACTTAGTAGGCCCACAAGTCAGCCTGCCACTATACTGGGTCCTAGCTAACAGGGGGAGTATTTTTTTGTGCGTAATAAGGAGGCACTTCCTTGCGTGCGAAGATATAGCTGGTGGGTCCGAGCTGCCGTGGACCCAGCTATCGGCCTCTCCACGTACAGTCCACTCCAGATGCATGTCGGTCGTTGACCATGTTGACCAAGCCGCGCCGAGAGCACCAGGGCGTTGGACGATGGCGAGGCCTAGGAAGGGAACGACACGGAGGCAGGGAAGACTCGGCAGTTGTTTCTCATGCGGAGGGGACTACGACTGAACGAGGGTTTACTAGTTCGTCTACCGCCGCCGGAGAATAACAGCAGGTATGGGTGAGTAGAGGGATGACTAGGCTAGCGATGGGAGTACGGTGGGGCGGTGAGGCCTGCATGGCAGCACAGCCGGCCGCGGGAAGGAGGGAGCAGGCAGTCCCGCCGGCGCTTGTTTGAGTGGCTGGAGCAGGAAGAGCAGAGATTGAAGAAGCACGACGGCCATTGATGGACATCCAACCATCACTGCTTGTGCGTCAACCTTTTTTTAGGAAAGCCTCAAATCTGTGGAAACAGCATACAGCCCATCTGCCATTATTTCTAATAATTTACAGCCCATTTGCTAATTCTTAAGGTTTTCTTTGGAGCCCATATTCTTTTTGTTAGCATTACAGCCCATATTGTGGCCACGGTTAAAAAATTATACGAAATTTTGCATATTTCGGTGCGGTCCGAACTGTTTTTAATCCCGAAATTTCGACTCGAATTCAAACTGATTTTAAAAATAAATGTATATCAACATAAAATCCAACAAATTCTCCACGCATAAAAATTAATGTAATTTAAATCTTGAAATGAAAAAATATATTTGAAACTAATTGCCGGTTTGATGTGTTTTAAAAATGTACAACCCATTTCTCATTACTGATGGGCCATTTTCTCGGCCAGTCGAATGAAAAGCTCTCCTCGTCTTGAAAGATTTGCAGCCCAATAGGCCTGACAAAGCGACTTAATTGGCAAATCACAAAAAAACTGGGTTGTGGCCGTGGACCCAGCTGTCAGCCTCTCCACGTACAGTACTCTTCCGATGGAAGTCGTTCCTTGACCACGTTGACCACGCCACACGGAGAGCACCACGGCGGTGGACTACGATGAGGCCTAGGAAGGGGACGACGCGGAGCCGGGGAAGACGCGGCAGTGGAAGCCCGCGCGGAGAGGAGTACGAGGGTTCACTGGTTCGGCTGCGGTGTGAGGCTGCCGTCGCCGCAGGGCCTGGCCAGCGGTGGGAATAGTAGGGGGCGGTGAGGCCTCCGCGGCAGCACAGCCGGCCACGGGAGGCAGGAGCATGCGGCACGACCGGCGCTGCTTTGGGCGGCTGGAGCAAGAAGACCAGAGGTTGAAGAAGCACTACAGCCGTTGGATGGACATCGTACGGTCACTGGAGCTAGAATCATTCATATTGACTAAGTTGACAAAGCCCTTCGGCCCCGTCAACTTAGTAGGCCCACAAGACAGCCTGCCACCAAGGTGGGTCCCAGCTAGCCGGGGGAGTATTCATTTTTTTGTGCGTAATAAGGAGGCACTTCCGGTGGGTCCGAGCTGACAGTGGTGGGAACATTTTTTTCGTGAAATACTGGTGGTCCGTCCGGTGGGTCCCTACTGTCAGGTGGAGGAATAATTATTTTCCGCATAATAAGGAGGCACTTCCTTGCGGCTGCCGTGGACCCAGCTCCCAGCATCTTCACGTACAGTATTCTTCCGATGGAATTCGGTCGTTGACCACATTGACCACGCCGCACCCAGAGCACCACGGCGGTGGACGACGGCAAGGCCTAGGAAGGGGACAACACGGAGCCGGGGAAGACGCGGCAGTGGATTCCCACACAGAGAGGAGTACGAGGGTTCACTGGTTCGGCTGCGCTGCCGTCGCCGCAGAATAACAGGGGGTGTGGGAGAGTGGAGTGGAGGGATGGCCTGGCCAGCGGTGGGAGTAGTATGGAGGCGGTGAGGCCTCCGCGGCAGCACAGCCAGCCACGGGAGGGAGGAGCAGGCGGCACGACCGGCGCTGCTTTGGGCGGCTGGAGCAAGAAGACCAGAGGTTGAAGAAGCACTACGGCCGTTGGATGGACATCGTACGGTCACTAGAGCTAGAATCGTTCATATTGACTAAGTTGACAAAGCCCTCCGTCCCCATCAACTTAGTAGGCCCACAAGTCAGCTTCCCACCAAGGTGAGTCCCAGCTAGCAGGGGGAGTATTCATTTTTTTGTGCGTAATAAAGAATCACTTCCGGTGGGTCCGAGCTGACAGCGGGGGGAACGTTTTTTTCGCGAAATACGGTGGCCCGTCCGGTGGGTACCAGCAGTCAGGGGGGAAACGTTTTTTCGCGAAATAAGGTGGCCCGTCCGGCGGGTCCCTGCTGTCAGGTGGAGGAATAATTATTTTGCGCGTAATAAGGAGGCACTTCCTTGCGGCCGCCGTGGACCCAGCTGTCAGCCTCTCCACGTACAGTACTCTTCCGATGGAAGTCGGTTGTTGACCACGTTGACCACGCCGCACCGAGAGCACCAGGGCGGTGGACGACGGCGACGCCTAGGAAGGGGACGACGCAGAGCTGGGGAAGACGCAGCAGTGGAAGCCCGCGCGGAGAGGAGTACGAGGGTTCACTGGTTCGGCTGCGGTGTGAGGCTGCCGTCGCCGCAGAATAACAGGGGGTGTGGGTGAGTGGAGGGATGGCCTGGCCAGCGGTGGGAGTAGTATGGGGGCGGTGAGGCCTCCGCGGCAGCACAGCCGGCCATGGGAGGCAGGAGCAGGCGGCACGACCGGCGCTGCTTTGGGCGGCTGGACCAAGAAGACCAGAGGTTGAAGAAGCACTACGGCCGTTGGATGGACATCGTACGGTCACTGAAGCTAGAATCGTTTATATTGACTAAGTTGACAAAGCCCTTGGTACGCTCCAATTAGTAGACCCACAGGTCAGCCTCCGAAATGGTGCGCCCCAGATGTCAGGGGGAGGAATCATTTTTTGGGCGGCCGAAGCTAAGAATATCCGAGATTGAAGAGAAGCACGACATCCGTTGGATAGACATCCAACGGCCACTGCTGCTAGAACCGTGTGTTGACTATAATAAGTTGACAAAGCCTTGCATACGCGTCAACTTATTTTTTTAGGGGACGCGTCACTTAGTAGGCCCACAAGTGTGTGGCAGAGAACTTATAGCCCATTTGCGTTTTGTAAGAATGTACAACCCATTTTTGAATTCTAATGGAATTTACAACAGCCCATTTACAGTTTGTTAAAAGTACAGCCCATTTTCTAGCTAGGACAATGATTAATAATTTCAACCAACCGTTGAAGACAGAATTCAATAAAATTTCCCACATTTTGATGGGATCCGAAATATTTTTATCCCGAAATTTCTATTCAGATTAAATATAAATTTGTATTACGTAAAAATCCAATGAAACATTGCACGTGCAACAATGAAAATTTAAGATTTTCAAAATCCATAAATAATATTTTATAAACTAATTTCGTGTTTGGTGCATTTTTTTATAGTTACTGCCCAGTTTTTATAATTACATCCCATTTATTATTTTTAAAGCCCATTTTCCTGTTAAGCCTAATGCATCCCTCCTAGGAAAGATTTGCAGCACAGCGGGGCGGAGAATAACAAGTTGACCTTGCCTGGGTATTCCTCAAAAAGACGTATAGCTGGGCTAGCCATTTTCATCTTGAAAAAAGTAGTATCTGGGCTGGATATCTGGCCTGGGCTAGACGGGCCACAGCCCGCCCAGTTAATACCCTGCTCTCCTCTGAACAACAACGAAATCATCGCCAAGAAAAACTCTGCAGTGCTCACGCCTCAAAAACACAAATACTGCTCGAGCTGCTTGGTCCCAGCTGTCGGCCGCACCTTGTGCAATTCTCTCGTTTATATTGACTACATAGGTTGACAATGGTGTGGGACCGTGATGTCAGGAAACCAGGAGAAAGCAAAAAAAATATAGTTGTACATAATAAGGAGGCACTTGCGTACGTACGGCTATGGCCCTAGTGGGTCCCTAGTGTCATCCAGTCAAAATAAAGTCATCTCCTGAATCCTCATGTTCGTTGACCATGTTAACAATGCTCGGCGCCACGGCGAGCGCAACAACTCGAAGGACAACGGAGAGGGCCTCGCGGGCCCTACGGAGGTCTGATACAGCGCCCGCTGCTCATTCAGGAAGCCAGGATCATCGGACACCTATGAGCACCTTCGAGAAACTGAGACGGCATGAAACGGTAAGGCCGCGCTTGGGAGCTCTGGTTTATTTCAAACCTGTATTAACATACAAGTGTAATTTACTCGTCATCGGAAGGCCCGAGGTCTGTAAGTAAAACCGGCGGGTTACGCGTGTAATTTGAGAGACCAGTGTATATTTTACGAGCATTGCTATATGGACGACATTACCAGACGATACATGCACGACGTGCGTATCATGCCATCCATGGGCAAGGCTGAAACAGCAGCTAACGGCTGGATTAGCAATCGTCCGAGTGTCGTTCAGCGTTTTTATCGTGTGTGAAGTACTTCCGATATTTTACTAGTCGAAATCGACCAACCAAGCGCCTTCGCCCGAGACCATCTGCTTTAATTTACAAGCGTCAGTTTTACAAGCGGTTTTGGTTGGAAAACGACGATCCAATCACGGCCTAATATCATGAGTTGGTCGGAAGATCATATGGTTTCACGTCTAACCTACCCGACATGTCGTATAGGCTATGAATGAAACATCAGACGATGAACTTCTTACGCACGGAAACAACAGAAGAGGATGATCTTCTTAACAAGCAAATCACTGGCATTAGATCGACATGCAAAACAATACGAAGCATTATTCTCAGGAGGCACGGTGAACAGCTCGTGATGCCGCATGCCACAACATTCCAAGCTCAACTTTGCAATCAAACACAAGGCCTGGCATTACATAGACAATATTCAGAACAAACTCTTAACACAGGAATATCTCAGCAGAGTAACTATTTACTTCTAAACTGAACACAGGAATAGGAAAAAACACTCGACGCTGCTCACAGCAAGGGCGTCCCACTCAAAAATATCAAATGCATGTCTTCTGGCTAACATCAATGAGCAAATTTTGACAAGGTTTTCCAATTCCAATATATTAAACTAACGTCTTCTTGCTAACATCAATGAGCAAATTTTGACAAGGTTTTCCAATTCCAATATATTAAACTAACGTCTTCTTGCTAACATCAATGATTAAACTTTGACAAGCTCCTCCCCTTCAAAATATGTAATGCCTATGATCGTGTCCTGTCTTAGCTTCTTGTACTTGTTTGGGCACTTTTTGCCCAGGGCACTCCACGTGTTGTTAAATTGCCAATGGTCTCTGCAGACTAGTCATGTCACCGGTGTCTAATAATACTCTGTAAAGCTTCTCGGTCATTCCTTCTGTAATGTACCGCATCCAGTGACTGCTTCTTTCTGCAAAGTGGAACGACCAACTGGACCCAGTAACGCAGCAGTTTGCCTTGGACACATTGGCTCCTTTTGTGCAGTTCAACTAAAATCGAAGTCGGAATAAAACCGAGCTTTAATTTTGATATCCCTGTAAGCAAGAATAGGTATAAGGGAAACAATTACTGAGAAATAACGGTTGATGACTTGTCTTAATGGGAAACAAAGCAGGAGAGGAGCAATTCTCCATCAGTGTGATTCATTCATATTGACTGAGACATTATCTTAACAATGCCTTGGTTCAACATGTATAAAGAACGACAAAGCAGAAAAGTACCATTCCTAAAACAATGCACTGAAATCAAGCAAAGTGTTTCGCGTAGCGAAGCAAAATGTCGCAATAGCAACAAGTTGAATAGATATCATGTGGTAGAGACCAAGATTTGAAACAACTCGACAGGAACACTGGAAACAAATCTCGATCTCCTTTTGTGCAGTTCCACCAAAATTAAGCAAAGTCACCGGTGTGACATTCAAGTTGAACTGCACAAAACACTCTTAAAACATAAGTGTTTCGAGTAGCGAAGTAAAATGTCGCAATAGCAACAAGTTGAATCGATACCCCTGTTTTAACAGAGGCAAAAAAGGAAACAATTACTTGCCGATAAAGGAGGATGAAACAAACGGTGACAGAAAGAAGCATCTAACTTATCTTGGATGGAAAACAAAGTAGGATAGTAGCATTTCTAAAACGGTAGCATTGATTCATATTAACAGAGACACTCTCTTGAAACAACATTCGTTAAAAATGTAATTTACTTTTAACAGTGGCATTGCTTCAATTTTCCGGCGGCATTCTTAGATTAACAACAGCAAAATAGCTGTATGGGACATGCTAGCACCATGTGCGTCCACACGTATAAATGGGTGATGCAGAGTATGTAGCCAAGCAGCATATCTGTGTTGGTCCCATATTTGTTCTCTTTGAACTTTTTTCCTATGTGAGGGCAGCAAATCTAGTCCTGCACAAACTACCCGACCCCCCCCAGTTTCTTTCCCTTTTCAACAAAGAGATCGGTTCCTTACAGATGTGTGTACTGGGTTACCCCCTTTTTCCCTTTTCGACCAACAAAGCGGCTGGATAGCCAGTCTATACTACTTTTCCTCCCTCCTTTCCTCATTGAACCACGTCCTAGATTCATGCTCCACCCCACCGCACCTTTCTTTCCTCTTTGAACCAAGACCTAGATTCGACTACAGATCGAAAAAGATCCACATGCAGCTAGAGCAACGACGGTTTCAAAGAAACTTATACCTTAGGGTCGTCGGGATGTGGGAAGGCGTGCGGCGGGAGGCCGGATCTGCCCACACTACGTACGGCAGCGAGGAAGAAGGGGTCGGTGGCCCTCCCGCACAAGCGCTGGGTGAAAGAGAACAGCGCAGCCGGCAGTGGATTGCCTCCCTCGCCGAAGGCGATAGAGTTAACGATGCACCTCCTCCCCTTCCCAGTGCGACGGGATACGGACGCCTCCTTCACCAGCTGTGAGGGGGGAGAGAGACAAGAGGCCAACGCAGTCTTGTTTAGATCTGGTGAAGAGAGGGTGAGAGACTGTGAATATAGCAAACCCTAGCAAATGAACGCTGAGCCTCCAGCGTGTAACATATATGTATTGCAGCGAGCGTGTGGAGAGTGCAAACCCTAGCAAACAAGCGCTGAGGCTCCCACTTATATATATACTACTAATGTAGTATGGACTGAGCTCCGATGCCTTCACTCCATCTGCTTTTGGCTATATGACAGGTGAGCCAGCCACATTTTGGGCCCACCTGTCATAAACCCAAAGGCAGGTGCACTAAGTCAATGAAGTTGCGTCCATATAGTACTCTCGTGTGTATACGACTAATATATAGTGGAGTGGTTTTCTTATTCTCTCCATAACAATCGTTTTAAGTTGTGTAAGTACAAAACGAATCTCTTTATTTAATGTACAGAGGGAGTACTACTTCCGATGAACTAACGATCCACGCCCACGCGTTCCTGGTCGCACTTCCTGTCCTTCACGTGTGGTACACTACCCTCCCTTAAGTGAACAACCACACATGCGCCAAATTATCGGAAACGTGTGAGAGTGTGTACAAATAAAGAATTTTAATTCAATTATCGGAAAGGTTTGAGAGTATTACAAAGTTTGACTTCAGTCAAATCTAATATGCGGAGTAAATAAAAATGGAGGGCTACTACGTCCATCCGGGTTTTTAGTCCACACCATTTTTTAAATCAAAGTTAATAGCTGGACAAATAAAATTACAGGGGAGCTGGAGACAAAGTTGTGAGAAGGCTTAGAAATCAATACAAAACTTATGCTCTTAGTACCAACGTCGATCCTTCTTCGAGGAAACATTTGGTTCATAGCCAATTGTGTGATAAAATTGCACCAACGTGAAAGACGACTGCGTCTCCAACGCAACCAAGGTGAACTGACGAAGGATATCATCTTTGTGCGTAACAAGCAAAGAGCACTGATGGAAGACAGCTTGTTTTTCATTGAAAATCGATCAGCTTCACCAGCCGACGCAACCATGAGGCGCGACCATGAGCATCGATAGGTCATCGTGGTGATGCATCATCCATTTGGCATCAAGTTTGGGTGAGGCACCTATGAAGTTCGACAAATCCTCACTGTGGTCTGTTTCTTCTCAGTAATCATGCTCGAGGAAGGAAGAACCACGTGGCAGAGGACAGTGAGGCGGAACAACAATGGCCATCCAATTTTGTGCAGTTCCACTAAAATTGAGGAAGACATGCCCGGGTATGGAGACACGCATCGCTGTTTCCAAAAATATAAAAAAGGGTTAATGAAAAGTACACCAATAAACAGAAGCATCATAATTATATCTTGATGGGAACTAAACCAGGATACCCGAGAAAAAAAGCATTTCTTCATTTAACCAGTGATAGTACTACCACCATATGGACAATGACCGCACAACCACCATGTACTTTTTGTCGAAACAACATGTATACCTCCACCGAGTATAATAGTACTAGTAGGTGATGTTGGACCAGCCGACGAACCCTAGCTACTATGCATGGGGAGCTGGGGAGTAGTCGCATAGAAGAAAACCCGCACGTAGCGACCTGGGGAGCTGGACCAGTACAAGAAGTTATACCTCAGGTGGGCGAGATGTCGTTTAGGCGGGCGGGCGGGATCTGCCCACACGACGGCAGCGAACAAGGGCGCGGAGGATCTTCGTCCGCGCCAGCGCCGGCTCCGAGAGGACGGTGCGCATCGGCTCCCCCCGTCGCCGACGGCGACAACGTCAACGCTGCACCTCCTCACCTCCCGCAGCGGACGGGATACGGCCGGATCTGTGACCACCGGTGAGGAGAGAGATAGACTAAACACTGTCATCTTGTTTTGATATGGAGAGGGTGAGAGAGTGAGACGCGAGAAACTCTATCAAACAAGAGGCTATAATGGAGTAAAAAAATCTCTCCATAGCAGTGGTTTTAAATAGAATACGCGCGTTCCCGGAAAAAAGAAACGAAAACTGGCGGACAATTTTTTAAGGGTCTGTCTAGGACACATCTAGATGTGACATAGTTATGTCACATCTAAGTTGATGTCCACTCTGTTTGTGGTCTTTTTTTTGGGTCCTAGTTTTTTTTGTTTCTTGTTGCTACACTATATACTTGTGGGAGATTAGATGTGATATCCTTAAATAACATCTAGTTGTGAATTGGACAAACTGATTTTCTAACATACCAAGAAAGAAAACTCGATCAAAAACACGCCCCCGCTTCCAGGTCGCGAGAGTCGTCGCGCACACACACATAGACATAGACATGCATATCCGTGTTTACGTAAAATTCCATTTCCATCTCCATCTCCAATCATATTTGTCAAACTGGCACATTATTTACGTTGTTAATTATATACGCAGCAATATTAACGTACATCATCTCTTGTTTGCGCATGTCCAGATCGCTGCCACGGCCGGTCCTGACCAACCCAAACCCTCTTCATCACCCGCGCGTGCTTCCCGCCCGAAATGGTCAGTGCCGCATTCATGCCCGGCCAGAGCGGACGCGACCTCTCACTGGCGCCGGCATTGAAGCGGCGCGCCGGCCGAGAGAGCGTCGCCCGCGCCGCTTCCGGGTGCACGCGGCTGCTCCGCGTTCAAAGGTCGCAATAGCCGGCTACAACATGCATGTAAAAAGTTTTTGGGAGTCTGTGCTACAGCTAGCTGTCCTCCCCCAACTCGTCAATCTCTTCAAGTAGTGCTAGTAGTACTCCATGGCGCGATCCATCGACAAGCAGGCGGGAAAGTTATCGTATACTCGGTTTGCGGTGAGTGGCATGCCGAGCGACCGTGTGGGGTCGAGCCGTGGAGGAGGGTGAGACACGAACACGACAGACGTGATTTACTGTGTGATTTGACTGCTCCTTAGTGGCCCCTACACGTACTCCCCCTAAGTGTATGCAACAGTCACACGTACACATGGACGCAAAAACGCGCGCGACGCCCTAATGCATGCATGTCCGAGCACACGACGGAACACACACGGTCACGCTAAGTGCTCAACCTACACGTGCATGCACACACATACTCAGTCAGGGTGAGCTAGTGACCGTATAAACACCGGAAAATATATATATTGAGCGCAATGAGCGTATTATGAAGTCCACTGACCGTATTTTTACAAATATACAGTGACAGACAGTGTATTTATCTCGTTTGAAATTAATCCATATTAACCGGAGAGGAGGCAGTATGGACTAGCATTACTTGCGCGCGGTGGCTCGCAGGACAAGGAGAAACTTTTGACTAATGCAAGCTCTCCCTCGCTCAGGCGGTGGACGTGCAACAGTTAATTCGGTGTCAGATTGCCAGAAGCATACACTATACTACTAGTGCTACTATTGTTCGACTTCCCGAATAGGCGAACAGCCAAGCGCAAAGTTTACTAATATAGTCTATAAAGGTACGTACTATACTAGTACTAGGAACCGGATGGAGGAGCGTCTGCACTCTTATTATAATTTTAAAATGTGATAAAGCAATCTTCAACACATTTGGTTATCTTCGAGGGTTCTCGCATGTGATAATGGAAGTTGATTGCATGGAACACTCGCCACAATTCTCGCTTAATTCTGGCTCATATCCTGTTACAAATAGTAGCGCTCGGTAATATTTCCTCTTTTTTTGTTATTCAGCATGTAAACAGGTCAGCAAACCTTGCGGCGCATCTTCGTGCGAACCGTGCTTGCTGCACTTTGAATGTGGCCGAGAGCTGGCTTGATGAAACACCTCGCTTCCTACTTCTTTTTTTGCGGGGTACCTCGCTTCCTAGTGACCAGTGTCTTGGCTGATCGTCCTAAGAATGCTTATATATGAATAAAGCTCTCTCATTTACCCGCAAAAAGGATTGAGCCATATTAACCGGAAAGGAGGGAGTATGGACTAGCACTACTTTTTGGTGTGTCCCGTCAACTCGCAGAACGAGGAGAAGCTTGCAGGACAAGGTGAAGCTCGCTTACGCCTTTTGACTAATGCAACCTACCCTCGGTGGACATGCATCAGTCCATTCGGTGTCAGATTGTCAGAGGCATACACTGTAGTACCCAACATGCGGAGTACCATCATTGTTCGACTTCACGAAGAGGCGAAGAGCCAAGCGCAGTAGTACGAGTAGTACTACTACTAGAACCGCATGGTGGAGCGTTTGTACTCTTATTTCTTTTTATCTCTGATAAAGTACACGTTTATTCCGGAGAAGGGCGGAAAACGGCAGCCCAACATGGCAACATGTAATGAATGATATCGATCAACCAACCATGCTCGAATATATCTTGGCCTCCATGCGAACCCGTCTGTGTGTTCTCGCTCCTCGTCTCTCTCAAGGAACGGCGGGTTGGCTCTTTGCCGTCAATTGAGATCGGTTTGCTCACACTCCTGTCCCACATGTCAGTGATATGCCAAGAGGAGGTGCGTTGACCGACTGGCCATACGCGTACTTGGTTTTGAACCTTCATACTACTCCTCCCTCCGTCACAGTTTACAGGGCGCGCTTCATTATGATGCATTTCTCTCAATGCATTTCCACCACCAGAGAGACTTTAGACGCGTTTGGTTTAATGCTCAATTAATTAGGGCGTGGTAACCGCAATCAAGTCCACAATTTTCTCTCCATGTAACTACGGAATGGAGTAAGTGCATGCATGTGTGTACCCGGGGTGGAAGCACTGCATGCATGTGTGTACGCATTATTCCCTCTACTAGTAATAGACGCCGTGCTATAACTACCAATGCTATTTTTCAGGCCGATCGCTAGTCGCCTTGGTCCCACAGATCTTTTTTCTTTTTCTGAAGCGCGCTGTATAAACAGTGACGGATGGAGTAGTATGAGCGGATTCAAAGAAGAGCGTATTGATGGTTGCTTCTTCAGAGCAACTTACAGTGGGAAAGGTGGGGCTTACGATTTGACTGCTCATTACTCACTATTAATGCGGCGCAACGACCGGGCTGAGTCTCCCATGCGGTTGTGCACTACCCCCTCGGTTCTTAAATATACTCCGGAGTATATTTGTCTTTCTAGAGATTTCAACGAGTGACTACTCAAATATTTGTCTTTTTAGAGATTTCAAATGGACTGGCACATACGGATGTATATACATATTTTAGAGTGTAGATTCTCTCATTTTGCTCCGTATGTAGTCACTTGTTGAAATCTCTAGAAAGACGAATAGAATATTTAGGAACGGAGGGAGTACACATACGAAGCAAAATGAGTGAATCTACACTCTAAAATATGCCCGTTTGAAATTTGTAAAAAGACAAATATTTAGGAACGAAGGAGTATAATTTTGTGCATGGCACATGGACCCGGATGATGAAGAGGCTTCTGGCAATGCTATCAAGCTTCCATCATTTGTTTACATAATTGACGTACTATACAAATAATTTTCCAGCGAGACATGAAATTGTACAATGGTGTGAGCTTTCAGCTTCTGTTTCGCGTGTCTTGCCATCGATGCTCTTTCGGAAACAATAAAAAACTAACTTCCTTGCTAATGCATGTCAATTATTAGCAGATCAGAGCTAATAATTACATCACAACTGAAGACAGAGTTGTGAGAAGGTGTTAAATTAAAATTGATCCATGCTTTCATTGGCAGCAACGTCCCCCCAGCTCTGTCTAAATCAACAAGGCATGTTGGGAAAAAAAGTAGCTGTCTGGAGCATGCAACATTCCGATCATTTTGTGCAGTTCCACTAAAATAGAGCTGAGCGTCCCTGTTCCAAAGATATTAAGTGTGATTACGATAATAGAGGACTGCTGATGAAACAATAAACACATAAATAGAAGCCGGTCACCTTTGCAGTCTCTTTTAAGACTAACTAGTTGGAGAAGATTAGGCTCGGAGTTGGATGAGGAGGATAGAGCAAAACCAATCTCCCTTTGTGCAGTCGCACTGAAATGTAGAGACGTTGCCCATGTGACATTTTAGTACAACTGCACAAAACACTCTTAAGAAAAAAGTGATTTGTGCAGTTCACCAAAAGGTCGCAATAGCAACGAGGTGAAATGGATAGCCCTGTTTGCAAAAAAGAGGTAGAAAGGAAACAATTACTGGCCAATAACAGTTGATGACACATGCGACGACAAAAAAGAAGCATATTCCTTGCCCTAAGGGAAGATAACAACACGGTTGTGTTTGTCTAAAACGGTGTGAGGACGAGAATGCAATATGGAAAGTACGCTGGACGAGCTACGTTTTGGGCAAAGAACTATGGAAGATCCACATGCAGCGACGTGGGAAGACGGGCAGTGAAGCAAGGCCGGAGGGGATACCTGGAGGTCGTCGGGATGTAACTAGGTGAGCGGCGGCGGGCGGAATCTGCGAGCAGGTGGCGTAGGCCCTGCCGCGCCGGAGCTTGGTCAGAGAGAACGGCGTGTACCGCAGATCGGGACGTGCTGCCTCGGCGCCGTCGAACGGAGAAACGATGCACTTCCTCCCTTTCCCCCGGCGGACGGGATGCGGCCGGATCAGTGACCAACGGTGAGAGAGAGAGAGGCCACCGCACTCCCTTTCCCCCGGCGGACGGGATGCGGCCGGATCAGTGACCAACGGTGAGAGAGAGAGAGGCCACCGCAGCCTTGTGTGAGATACTCTGAAGAGCGACAAACCAGGCACGCAAGGCTCCATTGTATATAGTGAGCGGACTACCTTTTTCTCCATAAAAATCGTTTTATATTCTGTGTACGTGCCATTGAGCGCTATAACTTTATTTAAAAATAACGCGGCAACGCGTCAAGTCGAACTTTGTTTCGTGCAGGCGTGGTACACGACCTCCCTAGGTAAACAACCGCTACAGGCGTTCAAATTAGCACGTGGGCTGCCATTTCGTAAAGAAATGAGCTCCACCGTGTACCCGCGCGGGTGTGGCTGGGCACGAAGCGTGAGTACGTGCACGGTGCACCTATTCTCTTCTTGTATACGTACACCACCTACGTGGGGTTGTGTGAGAGAGATACAAACCTAGAGAGATATAGTGTGTGGGTTCTTGAGAGTTTTTTTGGGGGGGGGGGTTCAATCAAAAAATGTAACATATGCAATGTGTGTGAAATAGAGTCCTGGATATAACATATATATAGAGGGGGCGATCCACGAGAAGAGAGTGGAGGTATCACCGGCTTGAGGTGTCCATAGAATCGAAAAGAGGGATGATGTGTGTGTGTGCGCGCGATCGATAAAGAGTGCCATCGAATTTGTGTGTGCCCACGTCAAAGATATAGAGTGGCTGGCCTACTGGAATGTGAGAGGGGACATGTGCAGTTTGTCTCTGTGGCATGGATACCTACCTGCAGCGCTCGACTATCGGTGTGTGGTGGGGGAAGAGGGATGCCCAATTAACTATAGAGGTACAATGGCTGGTATATGTGTGGAGGAGGAGAGAGGCCTAGCTCATGTATTAAGGAGATCGATCTGCCTCATGTATTAAGGGAGATCGATTGGCATCCATGCATATGTGCATAAGAGGAATAAGGTTGGGAGAGAGACAGATCTAGAGTGTTGGAGGGGGTGGTAGTGGAGTTGCTTCTAACAAATGGTGGGATAGGATTGCTAGACAAACGGAGGGCACGCCCGCAATATCAGTAAGAGAGGAGATGGATGCTTGTTGTCTGTGCACGTGCGTGTGAGAGACGGGTCAGGAGGCATGCACGAATGGTGAGGGGGGACGATGTGGCTGTGGTAAGCAGACATAAGTACATAGGAAGATCAATCGCCCTTTGTTAGAGAAATGAGAGACATAACTTGTGAGGTACGTCGATCGATGGGGGGAGTAGTTAAAGTCGATCCAGGTATATGTTGGGAGATCGATCGGTATACATGCATGTGTGTGTTAGAAGCAAACGAGGCACGAGGAGAAGGATAGAGATAGAGGGATGCATGTAGGAGGTGGTACGAGAGGCATACTATATCGAGCGGGAGGAGTGTGCGAGTACGAGAATGATGAAAAGAGTGGTGGGAGTGAGGCATGGACGGTGACAAGAGAAGAGGGGAAGCTTGTGTTTGTGCTAGGCACACCTGGCTAGAGAGGCATATCGATCGATGTGTGCCGTAAAGGAGCTGGGGGGCCTACACACACCGTGGGTGAACGACCTAAAGTGAAAAGACGAATTTGCGCGATGGAGCTAGAGAATGCTGAGGGAGGGTGAGAGGGATGCGGGCGTCTGCATGCACAAGAGAAAGTTAGCGCTAGCTACAAAGATAAGAGGGTTGTGTGGGTGTAAAAGACGAATAGAGATCATATATACTTCATTATAAAAAGCGAATTCGGATATTTGAAGAATTTATCATAGTGTTTTAAACCGACGTATGTGTGAATATATATAACGGTGATACACATGGTGTGTTTATGAACATGTTATACTACATTTAATATATTTTATCTCTACTCTTATAAAAAACGGAGTTGTTGATGATGGTGTGCCTGCCATCCTGCATTATAGGCCGTCCGATTTATATCTGGCGGATAGCAAGGAAATTATGATGGTTGAAGTTGGCAACAATCATGATTGTAGATTCTTATTGAAATAGAGAAACGAATTCAAATTTAGTTCGAATTGCAGCGGTAGTATAGACATTTGGAATGCACTAAAATGTTGGTATGAGTAGGTTACATGCATTATACAGCAAAGCGAAAAAAATTAATCGGACATAACATGGATTCATACTCCCTCCTTCCATCTATATAGGGTGTAATGAGATTTTTAAGACCGCCTTTGACTATTGACAAGATTAATAGTACATGACATGCACAATGTGAAAATTATATCATTGAAAGAACCTTTCACATGCGAAGTTAACGGTGTGCTTTGTGTAAGTTGCATGTCATATATCATTGCTCTAATATTTGGTCAAAGTTAGCATCGAAAAACGCATTAGGCCCTATATAGATGGAAGGAGGGAGTAGCTTTGAATAGCATTTGTATAGTAAAACGGGGAAAGACTCTATCTTTGTGTGGTGTGAATAGTTTTATTTTTTTGTTTTCTTTTTCGTTGAGGGAAGTGCGAATTGATTTGGTACGTACAAGTACAATATTACTATGCAGTCAAAAAAAGGTACAATATTACTACGTGTTAAGCTTGTCCCTAAAATTCAACCCGCGTCTTGTTATATCCCAAAAATTCAGATATCGTGCTCCCAAAACTGGCGCCTTCACAACCCACGCCTTGCTATCCCAAAACTACAACGCGCGCGAAAACTCCCTCCAGTTGCCAAATCCCGACACGCGAAATCCCCCTTCTAACCCTGAGCCGAAAGGGCCGCTTGTTAAAATCGGTGGGGGGTACTTTTGTAACACACCCTACATTTTGGACAAGCGTGTCCCTAAGTCATGCTTCACCCCCTCCCATCGCCCCCTTTTCGCCATTCGAAATCCCAGGCCGCCATAACCTCTCTGCTCCAGCCGCGAAACCCCACCCTCCTCCATCCACCACGTCACCCCTGCCCAGCCGGAGCCTCTTCCCCGACGATGTTGTCCACCGCAATAGCTCGACGTCCCTCGTCCACCTCCCCGGATGAGGATCCGTCGTCCATCTCGTCGTCCCGCCGGTTCAGCCGCCGTCCTCCACCTCCAAGGAGCTGCTCCGATGACCGCCTCGTCTATCGCGGCTGCTCCATCCCCACAATGTCGCCTTAACCTGCTCCACTGGAACCGCAACATCCTCATCGACTCCTCGGACAAAGCCGAGGCCTACTCGGCGCCACCAAAGAGGTTGTCACTCATCGCATCGGACCTTCTCCTTAAATCGACCTCCCGGCGCCGACGGTGCTCCATCCCGCACCCCCATGGAGCGGCTACCTTGAAGCCGGCGCCGCGGGCGACATCTCCACAGGCGGCTCTCCCCCAGTGCGAGGCCCCTTCGAAGGCGGCGTCCATACCAGCCGGATCTGCTGCTGCTGCTCCGGCTCTCGCTCGCTTGCGCTGCTGCTGCTGCTCCGGCTCTCGCTCGCTCGCTCGCGCTGCTGCTGCTCCGGCTCCGCTCGATCGCTTGCCCAGCTGCTGCTGCTGCTCTCCCCTCGCTCGTGCTGCTGCTCTGCTCCGATTAAGCCACACTTCAGTCGACTGAATCGACTTTTGGGTCAGTCGATTTTCAGGGGTTGGGGGGGAGGGGGCTCACCGGAGTTAAGGAAGAACCACCCGCAGCGGGGACGGGGGCTCGCCAGAGAGGTACCCCACTATCTATCTTAGGGTTCATGGTGGGGCGGGGGGGCGGGGGGCCTAGAGGGCTGGCCGGGGCGACGGTGGCGAGTTGTTTCGGGGCGGCAAGGCGGCGCTGGGGCCGGCGGTTCGGCCGGTGGTGGTAGGCGGCTCAAGAGTGTGCAGGTTGAAGATGAACTGCAGGCCCTCCCTAAACTACATGTCAAGTGTCTCTCTGCTACCATTGCGTTCAGTTTCGACAGTAGCATTCAGATTCCATAGTTAATTTCAGTTTTGACAGTTAAGTTCAGAGTCAACAGTTTTTACCTCATCTGTTGTAGTCAGGTGGTTTTTGGTGATGTTAATTTTACATCCATTTTTCATCATCTAATGGAGATGCTATTAGAATCCCACTTGTGATTGATGATGCCTGTCTTGTGCTGCTTCAGCCTTGACGTCTTACGGCTCACCGGAGCTGCTCCAACGACAGAACGATCCATCACAACAGAGCAGTGCCCTAGATGCCGTCTATAGATTCCTCAGATATTCCTCCACACCTCCGACAGCCACCTCTGCCTCAACTGCTTCAGCGACCAACCCAATGATGCTGAGGTCGACACGGCTACGGCAAAGAGGTTGTACACTTGTTGTGTCACTTATTACTATACATTCACGTCGATCCATTAGGGCTATTTTGGTTCAACGGAAAAACGTCGATCCACTGGTTGTTACCATCACTCTAAATTTCTGCATGCTCTCCTTACATAATCTCACCATATTTTTTTCGTATGCATGTCAGATATTGTACACAGTCATGCTGAACATGTGGAGAAAAAGAGAAGAGTTTTGCGCGGCAATACAATGTCATGCAGACATCGCTCCATGGTGGGTTCAATGGCAAATCCTCCCCACCCCTCTCCAGATTGTAATCCAGAGGAAGATATCTGTTCTGAGGCGTATTCAGACGCTGCTGACCACTCCTATTTACCCCCAAGGTGTTTGCTCTACCTTGGCATGATGATGTTAGTCATATCATGCATATGTTGCCTTGCAGTGCCTACTTTTGACATCATATATGTGATCTGCTTAGTTTAGACATGTTCTGTAATGCCACCTGTTTAGTTTCTATGTCATATATGGGAATTATGCAGTCTCATGTCTTTTAGCCAGCCATAATATATGTGAAATGTGCAATGTCATCCTGTTTAACCAGGCATCATATATTTGAATGATATCTTGCCCATCCTTTTCTTCAATACATTTCCATTTGTCGAAATGTTTGTACATTACACTACTCTTCATGTGAATCAGCTATTTGGGTGGGAGATGGAAAAATCTGGAGTGAAAACAAGGCCTTCAGAGCAGACAGTGCTACCTGTCGAAGCAGATCTCTTGTTGGGTCCCAATAGCTCCTCAGAGATGGATTCAAAGACAGATGACCAGTCCTATTCCCCCACTGAGGTGTATGCTCTAACTTGGCACGGTTATACTGCTCATATCATGCATATGGTGTCTTGCATTGCATAGTTTAGACATCATATACACAATATTCAACACCATGTTCTTAGTTCAGACATCATATCGAATGCCCTCTGTTTAGCATATAAATCACATATGTGAATTAAATGATGCGATTCTGATTACTTAGATAACCTGTAGGTGAATTATGTCATGCAATCCTATTTAGTTATTCATCATATCTTTGAATTATGTTATGCTATGCTATCCGGTTTACATAGACATCATATATGTGAAATTATGTCATGCTATCCATTTTAGTTAAACAATATACATGTCAACTATTTCATGCCCTCTTTTTTCCACACTATCTATTGCATCTGTCTCTCATACAATGCCTGTACATTCAACTATGTTTCCTGTTTATCAGCCATTTGAATTGGAGCGGGTGATGCCAGTATCTAGCGGAATAAAAACACGGTCTTCAAATAAAACAATGCTACCTCTTGGTGGAGATAGCACCCCGGTTGTACATGCACAAGAACCAGCCCTACCACACATAACTCAAACTCTCACAGATTCTACCCCTACTGCGATGGACAGAGAACCAGCTTCACCCAATCTAACCCCAACCCCAGCCGATAGTAACCCAGTTCCTGTTGACACAACACCATCTCCACCACAGAGCTCCCAAACAACAACAATTAGTAAGGTAGCTGTAGCGACCCGACCTCAGACGGTCAAGTCTATGTGCTTACGTGTCATCCCTGGATCGGTATGCTAACACACACAGTACTCGAGGATTTATAACAGAGGTAAATCACATGTATAAAGTAACGTAAATACTATTACCTCAATCCAAAATAGCGGAAGCAACAAGGTTGTGGATTCCCATCAACACCAACGGCAAAGTTGAGTATAGGAAATCATAACCCTAAGGTATCACTTACTCGTCGTAAGATCCTGCAACATGAGACGTTGCAGCCACAAGGGTCAGTACATTGAATGTACTGGCAAATTCACACCATAGAGAAAATATGAATAAAGGCTATCACTACATGCATATTTGGCTGGTGGAAAAGCTTTATGGTTACAGCTTTGCGTAAAGACAATTTTCCCCTACTGCAAAGGAATAAATTTATTTAACTATCATGGTGGTTGTTAAACATTGAGAATGGTTGACAGCATTCTCAATCCCAATTAAAAGTACTTATTAAACCCAACAACATTAAATTAGAGTAACATGATGAGATTCATATGATATCCAAGTTCTAGATATTCAAGATGTCCATAACCGGGGACACGGCTAATCATGATTAGTTTATACACTCTGCAGAGGTTTGCGCACTTTTCCCCACAAGACTCGATCGCCTCCATTTGATTCCTCACACTACATGGTGTTTGAGAAACGGATGACCGAGACATAGTCTTTCAGAAGCACTAGCACCTTACATGTGGGTAGATCGGTACACCTACTTTCCCCTACATCTGCTAGTCTACCCGTAAGAGTTCGCACAACTTAGTCAACTATGCCAGAGCCCATAATGGCTTGTGGCTGCACACGTAAGTTTCTAGTTTGAAAAATCTCATGATCCCTTTAAGCCTAGGTGGCGGTCCGAAGAAATACAGGCAAGTCCTGGAAACCCAGGTGCCTAGACAGGCAAGTCCTGGAGTAACCAGGTGCCTCAATCCACCCAGATGTGTGTTTAAGTTGCCACCTTAAATAAACCATTAATTAAAAATCTCACATCTGTCATGGAAATTCACTCACCCAATCCACGTCTACTAGCATAGCATGGCATAATAAGCAAACGTAGAAGTAACTCCCAAGGGTTTGAAAACAAAACAGGTAATAGGTACTACCCCAACTACTTTCCCAAAACCCACAATTTAATTAGATCCTAATCATGCAATGTTTGAGGATTGATCTAATGCATAAAAACTGGGTAATAAGGGATATGATCAAAGTGTGAACTTGCATGCAATGTTGATGAAGATGTTTCACACTCAAAACTCTTGATAGTTCTACTCGTCACACTCCGGTCAATCTATCGAGCAAGCAATGGTAACCACACATAAGCAATCACTCAAAAGATCGGAAAGAACGAAGAGTATGATTCGGGAAACATCAAAACCAAGTGAATAACTCTTGCAACATAAACCAATTTCTAACAGTACCAAAATTATGTGAATTTGGCCTTATCAGAAAGTTTAGGTCAAGAGCTTTAATTTGCAAAAAGAATCAAATAAATCGGAGTTATAAAACTCAGGTTACGATCAAATGAAGTTCAAAACTAATCTGAACTAAACTCAATTTTTAAATTTTCAAAAACATGTTTAAGTTGTTTATCTAGATAGAGGGAATCATAACAAAGAAGTGGGCGTTGGTTTCGTTGGATTTGGACAAATGAGCAAAAAGTTATGGTCGTTTGAAAACCAGGGGCTAATCTATAAATAAATATATTCACCGATAGGTCCCTGACGTAATTAAACAGAAAAAGAAAAAGACTAAACAATAAACGTTCGCTGCTAAACGCTAACTAATGCAAACCGTTCGCTAAAAAGATGTAAACAGAAAACGCTCGTTGAATAGATCTAAAAAAACTAAACCATTTTTTTAACAAAACCGAGAAAACCAGCGGACCGGGGCAACGGTTTTTTGTTAAAAACCGCGGCAGATCGGGTTAGGGTTTTACCACGGCGGCGGTGGCTCCGGCGAGTCGTGCCTCCGGCGGCGGTGGGGCGAAGTGGCTCCGGCGGTGGCGGGCCACGGCGGCGGCGGCGGAGTAGCTAGGGAGGGCGGCGCGGCACGGCAGTGAGGTGGGTGGCGGCTACGGGGTCGGGGAGTTGCGGGGCGATGGCGAAGAACTCGGCAGCAGCGGCAGTTCCGGCGAGGCGGCGACGAGATGCGGGAGAAGAGAGGAACGGGGCCCGGGGCCTCTGGTATTTAAGGAGGAGGGGTGGAGGCGGTGGCGTGGAGGAGGGGGCACGGAGAGGCGGCGGGGAGAGGCCGGGCGGAGCACGGCGGCGACGCTGGCGTGCTGGCTCGGGACTTCGTCCCGAGCTCGGGGACGAGCGGCGTGGGCTGGCTGGGCCGGCCCGGTCCGGTCGGTCCAGAAGTTTTTTTTCAAAAAACAAAAACAGTTTTTCATAAAATAAAATAAAACCGAAATAATTAAAATATAATATAGGCATATAATATATCAAAATTTTCAGAAAAAGATTTTCTACAACGTGAACATTTTTATTGCACCAAATAAAATCCACAAAAATTCAAATAATTCAAACGGTGCTACTGCTCTAGAAAAATCTAGTAAAAATCATTTTTAAAATACCAAAATGAATTCAAATTTATTTCTCTCAAATTTTCTGATCTAGGGAATCATGTTACCCTATTTTCCATATATTTAATTTTTGGAGAAAAATAATTTGAATAAAACTCAAATAACTCCAAATTGAAAAAAATAAATTCAAAAGAACTTTGAATTTAATTCCTTGAAACTCCCAACTCATATTTCATTTGTTTTGAAGAAGTCATTTTATCTTCGCCCGTGAAAATCATTGAGTTGCATAAAGTTCCTGGATTGGAAATATTTTCCAAAAGAAATTCAAATATTTTCAACACCCCTTGTCATTTAAATAAATGGAAGAAGTCATGTCATCTTCTCTCCAGGGTTTTGTGGTGAAAAGAATTTGAATTCACGAAGATCAGAAAAGAAAATGAAAGTTTGGGAAAGTCCTTTTATTCCCTCTCATTTAACTTTCAAAAGTTTCTAATTTCACTCAATCAATCAAACAATCAATCAAATCTATCTATTTAATATAACATTCCAAAATTTAGAATTTTGGGATGTTACAAACCTACCAGCCTTAAAATGAATCTCGTCCTCGAGATTCGGAGAGGATAGCAAGAAATAGGTTTGGGTAGGGGTCTTCAAAATCCATCGATCATCTCCGGGGTCTCGGGTGCTACCACCCTTAGAAGCATTGTTATGGTTCCATCAAAACTCATATACTCCATCCTTATTGTTGACAGTGTCGGTCTTCTCAGATCCTCTGAAAATTTCCTTCTCTGGGCTCTTCCGGTAGTGGCATAACCTTTTCCTCAATTCCTGTGTCCATTCCATCTAGGTAAGGTTATTCCATGACTGGTTCTTCTTAGGTGACGGGTCTGGCGCCAATACTAAACAACTATCGATATCTCATGGTGGTCAACAATTTATGGTTTCTCCTGCAGGAAACGGGTCTGGGTTGAGCCTCACCGTATGTCCTACGATTTGGCAACAACTGCCTTGTACAAGGGAAAAATACTTATACCATTCTAAGGTTCAAACAAGGTCTTGATCGTCGTCTCTCTACTATAGGTAAGTCACTCAGATTTACCATCCGACATAGCAAGGCGAATAATAAGAGTAAGTCGGTATGGTGATCAATCCATCCCGCACCCAAATCATTACCTTGTACATGGTTTAGAGAATCTCGCATTCTAACACTCGGTCATCCTCACAAGCATTGCAGAATTTCTCTTGTCGACGAACCAATTTCGGATAAATCCATTGATTCTGCAAGCCAAACAAACATCTATCGTTCCTTAACAACTCTCAGGTTTTGCGTTACTCCTATAAGATCGTCTATCGAACAAAGTCGTAACTCCTTCCAGAGTTTTTCCTTTAGCAAGAGTGTGCTTGCTTCTTAGCAGGTCCTGGGGCCTGTGGGTTATGGCCCATCTCATCACTTGTAAACCTTGAGCTCATCATCAGGGCAACTGATCATTATTCCAACTTCCAACTTCCATCCAATTGTACTATCTTCCATCCTTCTATTGGCACCAAACTAGGACATGATTACTCAGACTCATCATGGAATTTCCATTGATCCCTATTTCCAACATCATACCTTCTTTATATCCAATAGTAATACATCTCTTCATCCTCGTGGGATGTCCCACATACCAAGATAAAAACTTATACTTATGAAGTCCATACTCCACTTCGTGGAACATCATTATGCTTTCCAGGGTCAAGCATCCTTACAGGGGAATATTGGCCATCTCTGCATGGCACTTCTTCAACTGGGAAACGTGAAACACATCATGAACTCCTGACAGTGCTTTGGGTGACTCCAATTTGTTGGCCACTTCTCCCATACGCTCCAAAACTCGGTATGGTCCTACAAATCTCGGGGCTAACTTTCCATTAACTCCAAATTGTTTAAGTCCTCATAGAGGGGACACATGAAAACATGATTTGTCTCAATTTTCATAGACTTCCTCCTTGTGTTTTTGAGTCTGCATAACTCTTCTGCCTAGACTGGGCTATCTTCAGTCTATCTTGAATCAACTTAACATTCTCTTATGACTCCTTGATCACATTTGGTCCAAATAGCTGACGGCCTCCAACTTCATCCCACATCAATGGTGTCTGGCTCCTTCTCCCATACAAAGTTTAAAAAGGGGCCATCTTCAAACTGGCTGGGTAACTGTTGTTGTATGAGAACTCTGTGTAAGGTAGATTATCACCACTTCTAGATCCAAAATTTAGCGCACACGCTCTCAACATGTCCTCCAGAATCTGATTGACTCTCTCGATTTATCCATCTGTCTGCGGATGAAAGGCTGTACTGAGCTCTAGCCTAGTACCCAGAATGTGGTGCAGCTGATTCCAAAACTTTGAGGTAAACTATGTTCCTCTATCTGATATGATGGTCCTTGGAACTCCATGCAGACATACGATCCTGGTCAAATATATCTTGGCCAACTTCGCACTTGTATAGGTGGGTTTCACTGGGATAAAGTGAGCCACTTTGGTCAAGCGAATCAACTACTAGCCAGATAGAGTCATATCGTGTTCGGGTTTTGGGAAATCCGATAATGAAATCCATGCCAACCTTATCCCCACTTCCATTTGGGTATCGGCATAGGCTGTAGTAATCCTGCTGGCTTCTGATGCTCTGCTTTTACTCTCTCTGGCATACATCACCTACGACTTCATACTCCGCAATATCCTTCTTCTTACCAGTCCACCAGAAACACTACTTCAAATCCAAATACATCTTGGTGTTTCCAGGGCGAATCGAGTATGGTGAGTCATGAGGCTCTTGAAGTATTTACTTCCTGATCTTTGCATTATTGGGAACATATATATGGTCCTCGAACCATAAGATGTCGTTCTCATCCTTACGAAAACCTTTGGCCTTTCCTTTGCTCATCCTCTCTTTTATCTCAGCAATCTCCTTGCCATACTTCTGAGCTTCACGAATCTTTCCCAACAATGTAGACTGAACTTCCATTGCTGCAACGAAACCTTTGGGAACAATCTTCAACCGAAGTTCCCTGATCCTCGGCTAACTTCCTTTGGTAATCCCCGCTTATGAGGGTATTCGTCCTTGTTTTCTTTATGGTTGTGTCCTATTTCTCCACAAAGCTTGTATGCACAAGATTTCTTCATATCCTTTCCATAAGGCTTCAATTTCTGGGACACAAAGTAAGACTTTAGCAAAGTCAACTTAAATTCCTTCCAAACGGTTACTCCTTACCATTCATTGATGGTTTGGTACATCCTCCACCAAGTAGCAGCACCTCTTTCAAAGCATTGAAGAGCATGCTGGGCCATATCCTTTCTGGCTATAGTGTCATTCTCCATATGATCCTCCATGTTCTGAATCCATTGGTCCATCTTCAATTGACCCATCGGTCCAGAAAGTATGAGCTCATCTCCATTCATCATCTATTGGGTCCATGGGTTTTGGGGTGGGATAGGATAGATAGAGAGGGATGCACACAATACAAACAATGGTTTTGAAAAATAGAGATTTTATTGTGGCTGTCGGAAAAACATCAAACAAATGACAGCTCACAAACGTCGCATCTAATGTAGGTATAAAACAGGGGTTTGGTCTTCTAATGGTCTATAGATCTCAACGTCATCAAACTCTTCAAGTCTTGGTCATGTCTTTGATGGCTTCTTCCGATCATGCTTGTCCTTCTCAGGTTCTTTTGCAAAATCATCTCTATTGATGCGAAGTCTCTCTTTACATCCTTTAATATTCTGGAGTTGCATTCCAAACTTCTGGGTTTCAACATCCTTGGCATGAACCATGGTCCTCATGTCCTTCAGTTCCTGACAAATCTCTGGTATCTCGAGGTTTTGCTCCTCCAGCTTGGCTACTTTTGGTTTCTGGTCCCGAGTTCTTCTCAAAATACTTCCTTGTCAAAATACGGCTTCCTGAAGGTTCATCTTAAACTTCTTGATATAACACTCCAGATCCTGGTGATACACCAGTTAATGTTAAAGCTGCATCCTTTGTTGACAGATGATCCATCAGCCTTCTACCATCCAATCCTTCCATGCATATGCATGCTTAACTCCGCACGATGACACAAAACTTTGAGTTCTAATGCTCCATGTTCCGGTCTTTCTCTGATACACCTTGATCTCGGGTATTGACAACTTCCATAGTCTGCCAAGTTCCATAAGGGTAGCCTTTCTAGGTCATACAAATCTGGAAATTCTTTAAAGCCTTCAAATTCTCCTAGTCTTCGGAGTCTTCAACTGTTGCAGTTTCCATTATCATAATGTATGGTAAACTCCTCTTCATTCCAAAGTAGTCTTAGTTGTCCGATATCTTGTACTTCTTGGAGTGGTCTCATCAGTTGAATCTTCGAGGGGTCAAAAGGGGAAAGGGGTATGGTCTCACTAAAAGGGAATATTTGAATATGCTTAGAAGAGAAGAGAGGTAAAAGATTCTTTTGAAAAGAAAGTTGTAGAGAAAAATCTTTCCTATGGGCTTGCCAGTTTCTAGGGTCACGTCCTACAGTCAACATGTGCTCTGATACCATCTTGTAGCGACCCGACCTCAGACGGTCAAGTCTCTGTGCTTACATGTCATCCCTGGATTGGTATGCTGACACACACAGTACTCGAGGATTTATAACAGAGGTAAATCACATGTATAAAGTAACGTAAATACTATTACCTCAATCCAAAATAGCGGAAGCAACAAGGTTGTGGATTCCCATCAACACCAATGGCAAAGTTGAGTATAGGAAATCATAACCCTGACGTATCACTTACTTGTCGTAAGATCCTGCAACATGAGACGTTGCAGCCACAAGGGTCAGTACATTGAATGTACTGGCAAATTCACACCATAGAGAAAAGATGAATAAAGGCTATCACTACATGCATATTTGGCTGGTGGAAAAGCTCTATGGTTACAGTTTTGCGTAAAGCCAATTTTCCCCTACTGCAAAGGAATAAATTTATTTAACTATCATGGTGGTTGTTAAACATTGAGAATGGTTGACAACATTCTCAATCCCAATTAAAAGTACTCATTAAACCCAACAACATTAAATTAGAGTAACATGATGAGATTCATATGATATCCAAGTTCTAGATACTCAAGATGTCCATAACCGGGGACACAGCTAATCATGATTAGTTTATACACTCTGCAGAGGTTTGCGCACTTTTCCCCACAAGACTCGATCGCCTCCGTTTGATTCCTCGCACTACATGGTGTTTGAGAAACGGATGACCGAGACATAGTCTTTCGGAAGAACTAGCACCTTACATGTGGGTAGACCGGTACACCTACTTTCCCCTACATCTGCTAGTCTACCCATAAGAGTTCGCACAACTTAGTCAACTATGCCAGAGCCCATAATGGCTTGTGGCTGCACACATAAGTTTCTAGTTTGAAAAATCTCATGATCCCTTTAAGCCTGGGTGGCGGTCCGAAGAAATACAAGCAAGTCCTGGAAACCTAGGTGCCTAGACAGGCAAGTCCTGGAGTAACCAGGTGCCTCAATCCACCCAGATGTGTGTTTAAGTTGCCACCTTAAATAAACCATTAATTAAAAATCTCACATAAGTCATGGAAATTCACTCACCCAATCCACGTCTACTAGCATAGCATGGCATAATAAGCAAACGTAGAAGTAACTCCCAAGGGTTTGAAAACAAAACAGGTAATAGGTACTACCTCAACTACTTTCCCAAAACCCACAATTTAATTAGATCCTAATCATGCAATGTTTGAGGATTGATCTAATGCATAAAAACTGGGTAATAAGGGATATGATCAGAGTGTGAACTTGCCTGCAATGTTGATGAAGATGATTCGCACTCAAAACTCTTGATAGTTCTACTCGTCACACTATAAAACATCAAAACCAAGCGAATAACTCTTGCAACATAAAACAATTTCTAACAGTACCAAAATTATGTGAATTTGGCCTTATTAGAAAGTTTAGGTCAAGAGCTTTAATTTGCAAAAAGAATCAAATAAATCAGAGTTATAAAACTCAGGTTACGATCAAATGAAGTTCAAAACTAATCTAAACTAAACTCAATTTTTAAATTTTCAAAAACATGTTTAAGTTGTTTGTCTGGATAGAGGGAATCATAACGAAGAAGTAGGCGTTGGTTTCATTGGATTTGGACAAACGCGCAAAAAGTTATGGTCATTTGAAAACCAGGGGCTAATCTGTAAATAAATAGATTCACCGATAGGTCCCTGACGTAATTAAACAGAAAAAGAAAAAGACTAAACAGTGAACGTTCACTGCCGAACGCTAACTAATGCAAACCGTTCGCTAAAAAGATGTAAACAGAAAACGTTCATTGAATAGATCTAAAAAAACTAAACCGATTTTTTAACAAAACCGACAAAACCAGCGGACCGGGGCAACGGTTTTTTGTTTAAAACCACGGCAGATCGGGTTAGGGGTTTACCACGGCGGCGGTGGCTCCGACGAGTCGTGCCTCCGGCGGCGGTGGGGCGAATGGCTCCGGGTGTGGCGGGGCACGGCGACGGCGGCGGAGTAGCTAGGGAGGGCGGCGCGGCACGACAGTGAGGTGGGTGGCAGCTACGGGGTCGGGGAGTTGCGGGGCGATGGCGAAGAACTCGGTAGCGGCGGCAGTTCCGGCGAGGCGGCAGCGAGATGCGGGAGAAGAGAGGAACGGGGCCCGGGGCCTCTAGTATTTAAGGAGGAGGGGTGGAGGCGGTGGCGTGGAGGAGGGGGCACGGAGAGGCGGCGGGAAGAGGCCGGGCGGAGCACGGCGGCGGCGCTGGCGTGCTGGCTCGGGACTTTGTCCCGAGCTTGGGGACGAGCGGCGTGGGCTGGCTGGGCCGTGGCCTGTCTGGCTGGGCCGGCCCGGTCCGGTCGGTCCAGAAGTTTTTTTATTAAAAAAACAGTTTTTCATAAAATAAAATAAAACCAAAATAATTAAAATATAATATAGGCATATAATATATCAAAATTTTCAGAAAAAGATTTTCTACAACGTGAACATTTTTATTGCACCAAATAAAATCCGCAAAAATTCAAATAATTCAAACGGTGCTACTGCTCTAGAAAAATCTAGTAAAAATCATTTTTAAATACCAAAATGAATTCAAATTTATTTCTCTCAAATTTTCTGATGTAGGGAATCATGTTACCCTATTTTCCATATATTTTATTTTTGGAGAAAAATAATTTGAATAAAACTCAAATAACTCCAAATTGAAAAAAATAAATTCAAAAGAACTTTGAATTTAATTCCTTGAAACTCCCAACTCATATTTCATTTGTTTTGAAGAAGTCATTTATCTTCACTCGTGAAAATCATTGAGTTGCATAAAGTTCCTGGGTTGGAAATATTTTCCAAATGAAATTCAAATATTTTCAACACCCCTTGTAATTTAAATAAATGGATGAAGTCATGTCATCTTCTCTCCAGGGTTTTGTGGTGAAAAGAATTTGAATGCACGAAGATCAGAAAAGAAAATGAAAGTTTGGGAAAGTCCTTTTATTCCCTCTCATTTAACTTTCAAAACTTTCTAATTTCACTCAATCAATCAAACAATCAGTCAAATCTATCTATTTAATATAACATTCCAAAATTTAGAATTTTGGGATGTTACAGTAGCTCCAGTGCCCAAAGGGCCAGTACTATCATGGCGAACCACAACTCCACCAGTTAGTACGCCTATTCCTGTGGAGGAAACACAACCAGCCAGTCATAGTTTAGCATCTATCGCATTTGATGTTGTTAAATCGTATGTGCGTATCTTCCCATCTTGGAAATATTATACTGAAGATGAAGGAAAATGCCAGTTGCAGGTGTTTTTCCAGGAGTTATGTGTAAGTAATGTTATTCATGGCAATTACTTTGCTTCATCCCATACATCCTACCTCCATGATGGTTATAATACAACAAATTTTCCCATTTTTCTCTATAGAGAAGGATCGATTTGGAAACTCAGGATGAGGTAACCTGTGTTAATACCTCTGCTATCTTCAAGAATGCTTGGTGGCAGTATCGGAATTACCTGAAGAAAACGTACTTCACCGGCAAAGAAACTCATCAAATTCCCTTACGTTCTCTTGAGACACATTTACTGGACGATGACTGGGAACGCCTTGTTTTGTACTGGTCCCGAACCAAGAATGTGGTAAGGTCTATGAGCTCATTTTCTATTTTTAAGTATTTTATTCTTGCGTCTTACTGTACTCTGTTCATGTAGAACAAGTGCCTAAACCTGAAGAACAACTGTTCTAATTTAAGATTCCATTGCTATCATAGTTCAAAAAAGCGCTAGGCGTTAATTGTGCGTTTTGCCACCGCCTTGCGCTTTACTGACCAAAGCGCATGCTTATGCGCAGTTATGCACAGATTATGCGTAGTTATGCGCAATGCGTTTTGCCAACGCCTAGAGCCTAGGCGCGCTTAAGCGCTCGCTTAGGCGCGCCTTTTTTAACTATGATTGCTTTGCTCTTATATCACTGTATTTATTGATACAAACTTATTTTTAAATTGAAGGATCCAATCGAAACTCCAATGGCACAGCAGGTATGTTCACGCATGTTTCTTTAACATGTTTGCTCTTATCAATAGCTCTGTTGATTTCAATTTCAATTGTGTATATAGTTGACTTTCATATCATGCACATTACTAGCATCACAACAGAGCCAATAGTGTTGTTGTACATGTAGACCCGTGGTACCCATCTGAAATCTTGTTGTGCCGTGTAGTTTCCCACGCTTTGTATTCTTTCACTGCTGCTTTGTCTTGAACTGATATGATTTGAACCGTGTCTCTATTTTGATTTGGCAAGACAATGCAGTGACCATAGGACATAGATATATGTTTGTTTGATGCTTTTATTATGTACTAGTACTTGGCAATAGAAGACTTGGTAGTTTAATCATGTCCACCTTACTAATGAACTGGTTCACCGAAATGACTTTCATATACTAGTACATGCTAAACTTGTTATGTGTTTGCTTGTTTCTTCTTTTAGAATGCTGACAGAATATTGGGGAAGAGTGCCTTATTAAGCAATGGTAAAGGAAGTAATGCAGATAAGGTTCAGGATAGTGACACATCCTTGTTGGTCTCCAACAAAGCTGATAAAACAGCTAAGGAAGACTATCTTGAAGACAGCGAGACAACCCCAAAGTCCTGTCTTGGTTTAGTGTTCGAGTTACTGGCCACTACCGCATGCACAAGCTATTCAAACTCACTGTCTGAATCAGTTCGGTTTCTTGAGTCTCAACTACAAGATGAAAGACATCGATCAGCTGTGCTATGACAAGAAGCGGAAGGACTGCGGAAGTCCCTGGAGCATTCAAATGCATACTTTCTGGTGTAGCAACAAGCGTTGGAGGATTTTAGCGCCAATCAGGACAAAGCTAATCATCTTGCTAAGCTTATTGCTAGCATGGTGGATACCCAGGATAACGTTTCTTGAGCTCTTCTGAAGTTGTTTCAGTTATGCTCTAGTTTCGCTGCCGCGTTTATTTGCACTGGTGGCCAATTTTGACGGCCAAGTGTATGCAATATGCTGCTTTGTTCCCTATAGTTGCATTGGTGGCGAACTTTGATGCCCAGTGGATGTAATATGTGTAATAGCGGTAATAGGCTAGCCTTAATTGCTTGCTTATTTATTTCCTTATTGTCTTGTTTAGTTGTTTGCTTGTAGTCACTGCTGTTCTTTTTTTGTGTTTTTCTAGTGGCCACAATAGCCTATTTTGGTAACTAGGCCAAAATAATCATGGCAACACACGGACTGTTGTAACCATGGGCCTCCTGCAGGCCGTATGATCCATGGGCCTTTGTTCGGCCGTAGGACCATTGGCCTTCTATACGGGCCGTAGGATCCATCGGCCTTCTATACAGGCCTTAGGGATCAATGGGCCTTCTACGGGCCGTGGGGTCGTTGGGCCTTCTACAGGCCGTACTATCCATGGGCCTCATACGGGCCATAGGATCCATGGGCCTTCTACGGGGCGTATCATCATTTCGCCAATCATGGACCGTACTATTCGTGGACCATAATGGGCCGTTAATAGGCCGTATTTGATAAATCTATGAAAACAGCCCAACGGGTTTGTTTTGACATGAAAACGGCCCAACGTATTAACGGTCCGCAAACGGGCCGACTGTAACGACGGGCTGAATTTGGCCCACAAGCAGAAAATGACAGTAACGGGTCGTATGTAACCGAATGCTGCAAATCATCCCAAGAATCAATGGGCCCTGAGAAGGTTGAAAGATAACTTGGGTTGGAAACGGCCCAATGGAATAACGGTCCGTTAATGGGTTTAAAGTGATACACTGTTCATTACGGGTCAGTTTCACCACGGGCCGTTAATGGGCCAAGAGTTACAAAGGTCCTCATATGGGCCGAAAGAAGTCATGGGTCACACATGGGCCAGAATTTATAACAGGCTGAATCATATTGGAGGCCCAGATGACACTACTGGGCCTAATTCAGATAGGGCGTAACGGGCCCTCGGTTAGCGGGCTATAAATGGGCTATAAGCAAACAAGCCGTTAATAGGCTTTCCGTGGGCCGGCCCGCCACCTTTTGACCAAGTCAAACGGGCCGGCCTTTTCACCGGAATGGGCCTCTATTGGGCCGTGCCACGTGTCACCGTATCATAGGCGCCTTCAGTCCAATGAGCGGATGACATCTGTCCCAATGGTGAGCCGACACGTGTTTGCTCCAGCCAATGATGATTTTACACGTGGAAAATCCCCATTGGTCGGGGCTCTTAACGGGTTATCGGATCCAAAACCCGACCTAATAGCTTAACAGCGTTCCGTTACGGTGGATGCCACGTGTCGGTCACCCTTGACGAAAGCAGTTCTGTGACGCGCGATTTATCGTCATGGCAGTGGACACTTCCGTGATGATAATTTTGGTAATGTCATGGAACACTTTTACGACAGCACAGGTATGACTATCTTGATTCTGTCATAAATTTGTCATGGATGTACATGCATGACAAAAAACGCGACCTACTGTGACAAACACGTATCATCACGAAAGTGTATTTTTTTTGTAGTGCATGTCTGTCTCGGAATCAGGTCCTCATATATATGCAATGAGCATACCACAAGATCTTACAAGTCACTCAGATGAGGATCTGACAACCACATGCGGATGATTAAGAGAAGAAAGCCAGTATACACCGCAGCGTGACAAAGGATTATGAGGATTGACGACATCAATGAGCTCAATGCAAGTACTTGTGAACTGGAAAATGATCCTGATGAGCCCTTGTCCCCTTTTTCTCCAATGACGGCACCACGCCTGTGATCTGAGCTGTTTCTAGCTATCCGGGGTGGATGCCTATTTTTGTTTCTCTCTTCAACAACTGTCACGAGTCTGAGCTGCTTTTTGGCCGTCTCGTACAGCTGTTGAGTTTCTTTTCGTGACAGTAGCCCTATAGCTATTTTTTTGGCTATTTTAGGGAGCTGCCACCTTCTTCTTATCAACCTGGTCTCATGCTCTGAGCTGCTTTTCGGCCGTCTTGAGCCGTGGTTGAGTTATTTCAGTAATGTCCCACATCTGAGTTGTAAAACCCGTTCTGGTGGCTACTGATTTATTTGCCGATTTCTTGCAAGTGTTTTGGATGATCATTTCCCAACAATCAGAACTTGAGAGGTGTTGAACCTGTCATTTAATGGGTTACCTGTCAGAAAAATGAGGATAAGCTACAATTGCCAAAAAATTGCACCGACAGTACCTATGGTCATACGAAGAAGCAATATGGCCCAGCTCTTTCAGCCAAAGATCCAGACCAAGCAAACAATAATGAAGGAGCAAGACCAGTGATGCAGGTATGAAAATTGTACACGACCCCCATGGTGCAGATCCCCGGACAGTCTAAGTCAGTAGTGATCCACATGGATATGCCTACATCATGAGTAATCGGCATAAGGAATAATAGTCTAGAAGCCTGAGTCCTCACTTATATGAATCATCATGGATAGCCTGTCGTGAACAAAAAATTTCGGTCAGAACCACCGTCAGTCAAGTCCGCAGATATTACCATATGGGCCAAACCCTTTATGCTGGCCGCAATAGGAGACAATCAAATATTTGGTATGGATCCGATACTCACGACAATGGAACCGGTTAAGATGAGGAAACGGTTATGTTTTAACTCACTATTTGGAACCCAAAGGACCTGCATTTAGTGGAGAAACCCAACGCAATGAGTCAGAGCTTGAGTTTTCATCAGAAAATTCTAATCATCATTACATGAAAAGTTTTCAGTGCCGGGTGGCACACCCAGCGGAAATCACTTTTGGATTTGTGAGATGGACATATATTTTAGTCATGATAATTAAATCACACTCAGCTAGTCAGCAGATCTAAAAAGAAATTGGAGCCTATATAAGCATGAGAAAGCCAGGTAAGATCTGTCAGAATGTGGATACAATAAAGCAAACCACCCAGGGCCAGTCAGATAAAAATTTAGATGGGAACATCAATAAAGGAAAAAGGATACCCGAGTTGGAGACGGTTTCCTTAAGTCAGAATATTCATACTTGTTCCCTGAGCAACCAAATCTTGAGGACGAGATTTCTTTAAGGGGGTAAGGTTTGTGACAGCCTAATTTTTGGCCCTTTCTTTTTCTTTTGTTTTTCCGAGGTTTTTGCCTGAGTTTTCTTTTTCCGTGGCTTTGTGGTCTGGAAACTGAAGAAGATGCCCTCTTCTTTGTTTCCAGAGTGGCTTTTCATATCCTAATCTTTCCCTAGACCCTTTCATTTCCATCCTAGCCCAAATCCCAATATTCTTTTTATTGGGAATATTCCTTTTCTATTAAAGGAATAACTCCAATTACCTTAGGTTGTGAAGCAACCTATATTTCCATCACTCCAAAAATTCCCAAATAATTCTTATAAATTGTTTGGGTCATATCTTGATCAAATATGGCAAAACTTTTCATATGTTTATGCTTGTTAGTGGTACATGTTGATGTTGGAGATGGTCATGCTAGTTAGTATGCGATGCTCAGTGGATATGATTTATTGTTGATATGGTGGAAAGTTATGTGATACTCTCATGATGATATTGATATCATGTTCATGCATTTTATCATGGCTCAGAATATTTGCATTCAAGTTAACCGGATTAAATTGAACTTGAACAACTGTTGGCTGAGTCATGGTGCCGCTGAATTGATGCTAACTAGTGCAACCACACTTACCAGTATGGGACGGTCCTAACTTGGTCTATTGTCGTGCCTCTCGCCAGTGCCTCCAACAAGGGAAGGTTATGGGCGTGCTGTACCCTGGCCCGGTAGGCAAGCATAACCTTGTGTGCCCGTAGTTGTTATAGCCGGCGGATCCTCATGTGGGATCATTTATGTTTTGGGCCACGACGGTGGTCATTGTGTCTGGAGGTAGGCACGGGACCACCCATGACTTAGCTCAGTGAGGAGTGAGTCGGAGTGGTCGGGAGAGTGTCATGGCAGTAGATCGGTTTTGTCGGAACGCCTTTGTTCCACCCGAATGGGAGTGCGCGGCCATGGGTTCCTTAGTGTGGGTACAGTGTACTAACCTCTACAGAGTGTATATTAATCTATCGATAGCCGCACCCGCGGATAAGGGCCCAGGTCGAGAGAAGGTCACTCCATGAGTCAACAGTAATAAGAATAATGTGCTTAACAATAGTGAGATAAGTTGGCCAAGTGTTGGTCGGGTTGTGATCGCCGTAAGGATCACATGCCATTTAGTGGTCGGGTTGTGATCGCCGTAAGGATCATGGTTTGGGACTAACTGTTGGTCGGGTAGTGATCACCTTAAGGATCACGGTGGTATCAAGGATACCGAGTTGTTGTATATTTGTGATGTTGTGCGAGAGTCGTGGGTAGAAATCAAGCTCCTTGTGGTCATTTATTGATTACTACGGTGTTGTTTATACCAAGCTTGATTTGATCCTGAGATGATCGTGTGATGTCTGAGGTTGGTAAGTGATGCATATGTTCGTTACGAGGTAACCCGAGCAGAATAAGTGGTGCATGAAGTGTCATCATGTTGCATGCTAGTATTGTCGGATTAATATGTTCATGTTGTGATAGCTGTATCGTGTTTATGTTGGTCATGCCATGTTATATTGTTCTGATGATATCATGATAATTCCGGTTTAACCTGTAATTGCCATGTTGTTGTCTGCCTTGAATGCTTCTGGTTTATTGTGAGCTTGCAAGTACATTCAATGTACTGACCTGGCGTGTCATGCCAGTTTGCAGGTCATGCTGGATTTGATTGCTTGCTTGTCGTGGTTTCCGTTCGTGCGATCTAGGATAAGCGTTCCAGCCAGAGTCCCTGCGGAGTGGAGTTCACCACCGTCGCCGTTGTTCCGCTGCTAGAGTTATTCCGCTGCTTCGAGTTGTTCTGCTGCTTGCATAGAGCAACAGAGGATGGCGTAGTGTCGCCGTACCGATGTTATTCATTGTAATATCAGAGACCTTGTATTAATATTCGTGTAATAATAGAAAGCTAGTTTGTTCTATGCTAAGCAGTGCCGTATTCTAGAAGACTTCTCCTCGATCTCTGGGCTGGAATACGGGGCGTTCCGGTTTTCTCTGAGCCGGATGCCACATTTTTTAGGGTGCCGTACACTCATTGGAATAGTGTCCGGGTCTTCCATAGTTGTAGCAATTATGCTCTCGACTAGAAGATCTTTTGTCACTGTAGGACCTTGACTTGGAGCTTTTCTCTTTGCTTCTACTCTTGTAGAACTTGTTGAAGTTATTCACCATTAAGCTCAATTCTTCATTGAAGGTTTGTTTTCACTTGATGATGTGGGGGCTTCACACGAGGTTTGTAAGCACCACTTGACTTGTTGTGAAGTTCCTCATTATCCTTGAGTGACATCTCATGATCAACAATTCTTCCAATGACTTCCGTTGGCTTGAGATCTTTGTAATTGGGCATCATTTGGATCAATGTGCACATGGTATCATATTTTCCGTCCAAAGCTCTTAGGATCTTCTTGATGATGAATTTGTCGGTCATCTCTTCACTTCCTAAGACGACAATCTCATTTGTGATAAGAGCAAGCCTAGAGTACATTTCAGCGACACCTTCACCATCCTTCATTTTGAACATGTCAAGTTGACTTTGAAGCACGTCCAACTTGGATTCCTTGACGGAGTCGGTACCTTCATGCATATCAATCAAAGTATCCCAAATTTCCTTTGCATTCTCAAGACGGCTGATTTTGTTGAATTCTTCGGGGCACAATCTGTTGAAGAGAATATCACAAGCTTGAGCATTGTATTGCAGCATCTTCAACTCATCCGTGCTAGCTTCACAGCTCGGTTCTCTCCCATCAAAGAATTCACCTTGCAAGCCAATACACTCAATAGCCCAAACGGCGGGGTTATGTCCAAGAATATGCATTTTCATCTTATGCTTCCAACTAGCAAAATTAGTACCATCAAAGTAAGGACCTCTACGGTGATAATTTCCCTCGCTAGACGCCATACTCTCCTAGGTTGTGAAACCAAGGCTATGGCCACCAAAACCTATGGAAATCAAAGCAAATGGAGACCAAAGCTCTGATACCACTTGTAGGATCTTGAAGTATGTCTAGAGGGGGGGTGATTAGACTACTTGACCAAATAAAAACTTATCCTTTTCCCAATTTTAGTCATTGGCAGATTTTAGCTAACTTAGCACAATTCAAGCAATCTTAATACAATTCAAGCAAGCATGCAGAGAGTATATGAGCAGCGGAAAGTAAAGCATGCAACTTGCAAGAATGTAAAGGGAAGGGTTTGGAGAATTCAAACGCAAGTGGAGACACATATGTTTTTGTCGTGGTTCCGATAGGTGGTGCTATCGTACATCCACGTCGATGGAGACTTCAACCCACGAAGGGTAACGGCTGCGCGAGTCCACGGAGGGCTCCACCCATGAAGGGTCCATGAAGAAGCAACCTTGTCTGTCCCACCATGGCTGTCGCCCACGAAGGACTTACCTCACGAGCGGTAGATCTTCACGAAGTAGGCGATCTCCTTGCCCTTACAAACTCCTAGGTTCAATTCCACAATCTTGTCGGAGGCTCCCAAGTGACACCTAGCCAATCTAGGAAACACCACTCTCCAAGAAGTAACAAATGGTGCGTTGATGATGAACTCCTTGCTCTTGTGCTTCAAATGATAGTCTCCCCAACACTCAACTCTCTCTCACAGGATTTGGATTTGGTGGAAATAAGATTTGAGTGGAAAGCAACTTGGGGAAGGCTAGAGATCAAGATTCATATGGTAGGAATGGAATATCTTGGTCTCAACACATGACTAGGTGGTTCTCTCTCAGAAATGGTAAGTTGGAAGTGTAGGTTTGTTCTGATGGCTCCCTCCACGAATGAAGAGGAGGTGGAGGGGGGTATATATAGCCTCCACACAAAATCTAACCGTTACACACAATTTACCAATCTCGGTGGGACCGAATCAACAAACTCGGCCAGACCGATTTAGTAAACCTAGTGACCGTTAGGATTTTTGGTGGGACCTACATGCAACTCGGTAGGACCGATATGGTTAGGGTTAGGGCATAACGTAATCTCGGTGAGACCGATTACACAAACTCGGTGAGACCGACTTTGGTAATAAGCTAACCAGAGAGTTGGTCAGGTAAACTCGGTGGGACCGGTTCTCTCATTTCGGTGAGACCAAAATGTTACGAAAAGGAAACAGAGAGTTTACATTGCAATCTCGATGGGACCGATCGCTCATCTCAGTGAGACCGAAACGTTACGAAGGGAAACCGAGAGATTACAATCCCATCTCGGTGAGACCGAGATCCCTATCGATGAGACCGATTTGCCTGGGGTTTGTGGCAGTGGCTATGACATCTGAACTCGGTGGCGCCGTATAGAAAGAATCGGTGAGGCCGAGTTGGACTTTAGGTTTAGGTCATATGTGGATGTGGGAAAGTAGTTGAGGGTTTTGGAGCATATCACTAAGCACTATGAAGTAAGAAACTCCTTAAGCAACACCTCATCCTTCCTTGATAGTATTGGCTTTTCCTATAGACTCAATGTGATCTTGGATCACTAAAATATAAAATGTAG
Organism: Triticum aestivum; assembly: GCF_018294505.1. Classification (NCBI taxonomy): domain Eukaryota; kingdom Viridiplantae; phylum Streptophyta; class Magnoliopsida; order Poales; family Poaceae; genus Triticum; species Triticum aestivum. The sequence continues at coordinate 146,793,656 of NC_057804.1, forward strand.
AGTCTTGAGCTTGAAGCTTGAGCCAATCCTTTATCCTGAGCATTTTGAGGGATCCACTTTTCTCATCCATGCCATGCCATTCATTGAGCTTTCCTAAAATATTTGTCTTGGGATAGTATTAGTTCAATGAGCTATATGTTGTTAGGAATTACCAAAACCACTTAGGGATAGTTGCACTTTCAGGAGTTCTTCTCCTGCCTCTTCTTCGATCAGGGGATAGGTTCCTGGTCGGCAGCCTGGGTTAGCAGGGTGGATGTCGTTTGAGTTTTTGTTTGTGTTTCATCCGTAGTCGGATGTTGCTCTTATGTATGATGATGTTGTATTCGTGTGGCATTCCATGCCTCTTGTATGTATCCCCAACTATTATGTAATGGTATGATGTAATGATATCCACCTTGCAAAAGCGTCTCCAATATGCACTTCTATCCTTAGTGGGACCTTCGAGTTCCTTTAGGATAGGGTCGCATATTGGGCATGACAAGTTGGTATCAGAGCCTCGACCGACTATAGGATCCCACTTGATTGATCGTGTAGTTTGGCCATTATTGAGTCTAGAAGAAAAGTGTTTTTGGAGTCTAGTTATATCGGAGAGTAGGAATTCTTTTTACTCCTCAGCCCCTTTGTCGCTCTGGTGAGAAATCTTGACGTAGGTGTTTTGAACTACTCCTCTTCCCCTCAAATTTTTTCTTTAGGATCACGCGGTTAGTTTTCGTTCTTTGTCCATCCTCTTTTAAATACGGCGCACTTCTCTTCGAGTGGTTTTGATCCTCGTCATCTTTTGCAAGATCAGTCCTCAGTGCTTTCTCAACCGACGTTGTTTCCCCATCTGAAGTTGTCCTTGTCTTTTTCCCCACCCGCCCACCCTTCTTCTTCTCAAAACCGGAGTCCGTAATTGAATCCATTCTACTCGTGCGAAGCATTTGCATTCCTTCAACCGACATTTTTTACTCAAGGTATTCATCGATTCTCTCTTCCAAGTTGCCTTTGTTTTCCCGCCCTCCCACCCTCTTCTTCCCGAAGCCTGAGTCTCTTTCGAGCATCAATTTTCATTCCTACGGAGCCTCTTCAGTCTTCCCTCAATCACTTCAACAGGTGATTTCTTGTCTAGTACGTCTTTCTTCATCTCTTTCTTTTCCGGTGGACTCAGTTTAAGTATTCGGTGTTGATAATATTATTTCCCTTGGATCAAGTGTTCCCCTTGATCATTCGCCTCTCGCCAGTCTAATTGTTCCGGAGTCCAGAAGACATCTCGGGAGATTCGTTCGTGTTCCAATTAATTCGAGGTTGTCACCTCATTCAAGTTTTTCAATCGTTCCGGTGCATCATGTATTCCACAATCCTTTTTCAATGGTGTTTTCTTTTAGTGGGCCCTAACCCGCAGGTATTTCCCCAGGATCTTACCTGACTCTTCTAATTATTCCGGAGCCATTCCTAATTCCTTTCAAAGTGTAACGTAAGAATGAATTTCATCAGTCAGATGCCTTTCCAAGATCGATTCTTAATCATTTCATTATTGGCTCAACCTCTTCGCTTTTCATTCTCCCGGAGTATCTTAGTAATATTGGTGGTGCTTCTCGTTGTCATTTGAAGACCAAAGAAGAGTTTTCCTCTAAATCTTGCCCGTTCTCTCGAAGTTTCGTGGTTCTAGCTTCATGTTATCCTCTCAAATTATTCCATTTGTTAGATATTCCTTTTTCTCACCTATCCGGAGTATTTCAGGAGTTGATTTCTATTTCGCTTCACTGGAGGCCATCATTCCAGAAGAATTCTTCGTCCTCACATTTCAGGTACCGTTATCCAATTATCCCAGCGCTTCATTCAAGTGATCTTTAATCAGTTCAAGTTCTTCCCGTTCTTTTGCATCTAAATCCCCTCAAGCATATTTGTTCTTCTAATTCTCAGTGGTGATTCATTCTCTTTCATCAGTCATTTTCTAATTCTTACGGTGGTTCGTTCAAGATTCTTTTCCCTTGATTATCATTTTAATCCATTCGTTCTTTCCAATCTACCGGTGGTTCATGAAGACTTTGTCAAGTTTTGTGCTATATCCCCCTTAATCCTTTTCAACAAGAATAAGTTGAATGCAAAAATCCGGTGTCATCAATTAAATTTGATGAGGAAAAGCATACAATAAATCTTATTCTTATTTCCTCAAAGTGATTAATCCCTTCCTTCAGAGTTAGTTCATGATGAATAATTTCGGGGTTCGAAGTTTTTTCATCTATTCTTTTCCGGAGTTCGAGTTTTTCCTCGGCCATTCGTTGAAACCCCCATCTAAATCACCACAAGGCTCATCTTATTCTTTCATCCTTAATTCTATCTCATCATCTTTTGTCATCGGAGTTCTTCATGGTGGTTCTTCATGATTTAATTCATTCTTCAAGAGTTCATTAAGATTCTTGTTGGAGGAGTTCAAGTATCATTTCTTCTCGCGTCTCGAAGTGCAAATAATTCTTCCTTTTCTTCTGAAGTGGAGTTTTGCATTTCTTCATTGTTCTCAGCTACTCAGACATTGGTTGTGGTATAATTTCAGCTCAAGTTTTGAGTGGTTTTGATAAGTCCATAAACATCTTATTCTTTCATTGTTGATTTTCTCAACAACTCCAGTCAATCCTTCCTTCTAAGTTCTTTTCATTCCATTCTTTCAATTCTTCCAGAGGCATTGCGTTGTTCATCTCATCAAGTGCCATCCCATCTTGTGAAGTTCTTGTTCTATTCCTTCCATTTTCAGCCGGAGTGCTGCCTAAATTATTCCATTCTTATTCCTTTCCTATCTTGTTCTGACCGGAGTGGTTCCAGAATCTATCTTTTTCTTGAGCTTTTCATTCTCTTCATATTCGCCGTTCATCTTTTCTACCCGAGTGCTCTCGACTTGTTCATCTTTTCTCGTGCGTTCTTACTTCACGTCATCCTCTTTCTCTTCCGTCTCGTTCCTAAGATCTCAGGACGACATCTCTTGTTAGTGGAGGAGAGTTGTAACGTCCCGAATCCGATGCGCCAGGTGTCTTCCAGTTATTTGCCACCGTTGCCATGTCATTTGCTTGCGTGTTGCATTTTGCCATGTCATCATCTGCATTTCATCTGCATTTTTTTCAAAACTTGCATCCGTTCAGGTTCCACCGGTTCTCTCCGTTGTCCGTTCTGAGCCCAACCACACTCACACGCACCCGTCGCCCCTCTCAGACCTTGTTTCGTGAGCGGGAGAAATATGTTCTCGGAATGAACCGAGATTTGCCGAGTGGCCTTGGTATATCACCGATAGACCACCCGTCAAATTTCGTTCCATTTGGAGGTTGTTTGATGCCCCAACGGTTAACCAGTTAACCGAAACCCCCTTATTTTGTGCAGCCCAACACCCCTCCAAAAGAGCCCACTAACCCAGCTAAACCCCCTCCCTGGTCTATGTCGTTGGATCACGATCGTGTGGCGCGAAAACCGCACCTCATTTGGACTCTCCTAGCTTCCTCTACCTATAAATAGGTCCTCCCCCTCCATTTTCCCGAATGAACCCTAGATCCAAGCTCCACCGCGCACCGGACATGTCCGCCGCCATCCGGACGAATCGCCGCCGCCGCCCGCAGCCACTGGGGCCTGCCACGTGGCGCGCCCTCCGCCCCCGCGCCCCCGGCCCGCCAGGCCCGGGGCGGGGCCCCCGAGCCCGCACGCTCCTCCGTCGCCCGCGCCTCCCAGAGCCAGTGCCCCACCACCGATTCGCTGTCGGCCACTACCTCCGCTCCCGCTCCGCCGCCGAACTGCATTCGCCTCGCCGCCGCTAGATCCGCGCGCCACCTGCCGGAGCGCCGCCTCCTCGGCCTTGCTCGCCGCCGCCGTCCGCCGTGGCCAGCTCGGCCCCGAGTTCGCCGCCCCTTTGCCACCAGCCGCCGCCGGAGTCACACCGCTCCTCGCCGGCGCACCTCCAGCCCCCCGTAGCGCCGGATCCGCCCGTCCTCCGGCCGCCCCGAACTCGCCGGCCCCATCTCCCTCCTCAACTCCGGAGACACCTCCGGCCGCCTCAAAGTCTGTGCCCAAAGCCCCCAGATCCAGATCCAAAAACGAAGGTTGACCCCGAATTTTGCCTATCCTTAAATTTTAGCATTCTGGAGCTCTGTTCATCATGCCACAACTTCATGCTCGGTGCTCTGATTCATGCATATGATATATCGAAATGTTCACTGTGAGGTGCTCTTCATTTTGTTCAATTGTTCCATGCTTGTTTGAGTTCATCTTGATGCCTTAATCATCGTTGCAAGAGTGCTATATGATGTTAACCTGCTGAGACTTATAACTTGGTGTTTTGTCTTTTTCGTTGCATTTTGTGTGTGCATCTTTTGAGCATGATGTCTACATGTTTTAGGAGCATATTTATTCCATCTTTACAGTGGTGCAATCCATGTATTTTTGTGAGTCTTGTAGTGAGTGCATCAAGCTCGTGAAGTAGGGTACTTGTTGTTACTGTTTTGCTAGGCTGAAACTGCTATATCATATTGCTATGTTTGTTTGATGCTACCATACATTATATGCATAATCTGGAGATGTTCACTAAGGATGTTTTGTGATAAATGTTATGCTCTAACCATGCATGCATTTTTTTGCATTTATAACCTGCTGTAGCTTGTTGTAATCTTGCTCCAAAATTGCTAAATAATGTTGTTGTCAGCTTGTTAACATTAAGTTCAGTTTTGCCATGTCAATAACTAGTGTTCCATGCACCCTATGTCTATGATATTGCCATGCTTAGCTCCATTAATGTGTCTTCTTAGTTTTGGTCACCTTTTCATACCATGAATTTCTATGTGGTGAGTTGTACAAGCTCACCCACATGCCTATTTATCGTTGTTCCTGCCAGTCGGAAATCTGTCATCATTTTCCATGTTTGCATGGATGCTACCATGTTTTATGTTGATCTTTGGAATAAGTTTAGTAAGGGAGTTTTGTTAAGTGCTTTTAGTACTAGCATTCAATGCTTAAGTTTTCCATGCTAGATTGTTTAACTTGTAGTTTGCTAGCTCTAAACATTGCAACTTGATGTTATTTCTGTCATGTCCAATGAATTTCTGCCAAGTCTGTGAAACTGTTATTATTTGCAATCTTGCCATGTCCTTTTGAGCATGTTCTACTGGTTTCTGGAGATATAACAATGTTCATGTTTTGTTAAGCTTCATTTGTACATCACGTCCATGCCTTTTGTTTTCATGTTGGGGTGTTGTAGCATATTTGCATGATGCTTGCAAGATGCCTAGTTGCTGTTTTGGACAGATTATTGTTATATCTTGTTTGGAGTATATGTGTTGCACCGTTGCTCCATTTGGAGTGTGCTCTATATGAAATTTGCTTAGTTTTACATGTAGCTTCATATTACCTTGTTAAATTCATGTTTTGAGTGTGTTTGCTTGATGTTTGTATGCCTTTTGCATCAATGCCATGGTTAACTTGTTTTGCTCATTCTCCCTCCATTCCTTTATATAAGGTGTATTTGTTTTTTAATAAAATTCCAGAATGTAAGGTGCATTTCTTCTAATTCCTCATAACCCCTTATTAGCCCTACAGAAAAAGGGAAAGTATCTCTCTCCTGATTGTCTGTATCTCTCCTTGTAGCAAAAGAAGGAAAGTATCTCTTTGTAATTGCATGTATCTCATACTTTCCTCGACTAACTGATTTACTTGCCACTAACAAATAAATTTGCCAAGGGTAATTTCATCCTAACATGTCTATAATTTTGTGCCTTGGTTACCGCGCCGAAAATAATACACCTTACATAAAGGAACGGAGGGAGTATCTTCTAGGCCGTAGCTCCGAACTAAATGAACTTTATATGTAACTTGACCTGAATTTCGTGTAGATCATCTTGGTGTACTTGCTGTTTAACAACTTGAACATAAGGTTTATTCAGATCTGGACCAATTTTGAAATTTGCATATGCGGACTTACCGGATTTGTTATATGTTGTTTTCGGCCTCATTTAAACTTGCTTTGATATGTTGCTCTTGTATGCATCATATCTTGCCATGAGTAGCATCATATAGCCTTTGTCATGCATCATACTTGGTTGAGCATCATGCCATGTCTATGTGTTGTGTGTTTATCTTGTTGTTTGCTTCTTTCCAGTTGTGCTCCTTCTCGTTAGTTCCTATTTCGTTGTGATCGTGAGGATTCGTTCGTCTATGCTTGGTTCGTCTTCATGGCTTCATCTTATTCATGGACTCGTTCTTCTTCCTAGCGGGATTTCAGGCAAGATGGCCGTTACTCTGGATCTCACTACTATCATTGCTATGCTAGTTGCTTCGTTCTATCACTATGATGCACTGCCTATCACTTGCTCTTCAAGCCTCCCAAATTGCCATGTCAGCCTCTAACCTTTTCACCCTTCCTAGCAAACCATTGCTTGGCTATGTTACCGCTTTGCTCAGCCCCTCTTATAGCGTTGTTAGTTGCAGGTGAAGTTGAAGATTGCTCCATGAGGGACATGATTATGTTGGGATATCACAATATCTCTTATTTAATTAATGAACCTACATACTTGGTAAAGGGTGGAAGGCTCGGCCTTATGCCTGGTGTTTTGTTCCACTCTTGCCACCCTAGTTTCCGTCATACCGGTGTTATGTTCCTTGATTTTTCGGTCCTTACGCGGTTGGGTGATTTATGGGACCCCCTTGACAGTTCGCTTGGAATAAAACTCCTCCAGCAAGGCCCAACCTTGGTTTTACCATTTGCCACCTAAGCCTTTTTCCCTTGGGTTTTCGCGAGCCCGAGGGTCATCTTTATTTTAACCCTCGGGCCAGTGCTCTTCCGAGTGTTGGTCCAACCTGGCCGATGTCCGAAGCCCCCTGGGCAACCAGGGTCTATGCCAACCCGACGTCTGGCCCATCTGGTGTGCCCTGAGAATGAGATACGTGCGACTCCTATCGGGATTTGTTGGCACATCGGTCGGCTTTGCTGGTCTTGTTTTACCATTGTTGAAATGTCTTGTAACCAGGATTCTGAGTCTGATCGGGTCTTCCTGGGAGAAGGAATATCCTTCGTTGACCATGAGAGCTTGTGATGGGCTAAGTTGGGACACCCCTGCAGGGTATAAACTTTCGAGAGCCGTGCCCGCGGTTATGTGGCAGATGGGAAATTTGTTAATATCCGGTTGTAGAGAACTTGACACTTGACTTAATTAAAATGCATCAACCGCGTGTGTAGCCATGGTGGTCTCTTTTCGGCGGAGTCCGGGAATTGAACACACTATTTGTGTTATGATTGTACGCAAGTAGTTTCAGGATCACTTCTTGATCATTGCTAGCTTCGCGACCGTTCCATTGCTTCTCTTCTCGCTCTTGTTTGAGTATGTTAGCCACCATATATGCTTAGTCGCTACTGCAACCTCACCACTTATCCTTTCCATACCCATTAAGCTTTGCTAGTCTTGATACCCATGGTAATGGGATTGCTGAGTCCTTGTGGCTCACAATTTACTACAACAACAGTTGCAAGTATAGGTTATGCGATGATCTTGACGCGAGAGCGATGTTTACTTGTTTTGGAGTTCTTCTCCTGCCTCTTCTTCGATCAAGGGATAGGTTCCTGGTTGGCAGCCTGGGTTAGCTGGGTGGATGTCGTTTGAGTTTCTGTTTGTGTTTCATCCGTAGTCGGATGTTGCTCTTATGTATGATGATGTTGTATTCGTGTGGCATTCCATGCCTCTTGTATGTATCCCCAACTATTATGTAATGGTACGATAATGATATCCACCTTGCAAAAGCGTCTCCAATATGCGCTTCTATACTTAGTGGGACCTTCGAGTTCCTTTAGGATAGGGTCGCATATTGGGTGTGACACAGGAGAAGACCACTTTTGTCAAGATAGCTTGTACTTGTTGTCCCCCTTCAAATCTGGCCGTTGTGGGATCCCTTCCCGCCTGATATTTGGGAAGAGGACCGGCTCCTCTATAAATAGGACTAGCCACCACCATAGAAAGGGGACTCATCTTGGATTGGATCCGCTCCATCCGAACCCTCACCATCTCTCAGAGCCAAGAACACCTCTCCTCCTAAGGGCTTTCACCCACTGTACTAGTTCTTCCTCATCCCTGAAGAGGCAATCCACCACCACACACTGGAGTAGGGTATTACACCACAACAGTGGCCCGAACCAGTATAAATCTCTATGTCTTGTGTTCCTTGGGTACGTCGAGCTAGGGCGTGGATCGATGAGCGAGCATGCTAGTGAGAGAGAGAGAGAGAGTTCTTCGTGCGCATCCAAGTGTTCAAACCTCAAGGGTTTGCCGAAACCCACGATCCTACAGAGGCGCTGCTGATGCTGTTCTCCTCCGATATCTCCTGCCCCCGTGTCGGCCGTAGGGGAAGTGGTGATGGTGCCACCTACTCCAACCACATTCCCAGCAGCGTTCACATCCTTGTGTGCCTCTGCATTCCCCGTGGCATTAGAGGCCGCGGGTGGCGGAGCCTTCGAGGTGGATGGATGGGCCGAGGCACCAGACTTCTTCTTGGGCGCCATGGTCGATGGCGTCGTCGAAGATGAGGATGGTGATGAAGATGACGCGCTGCGCACGCTTTCCGGTTCACGCAAGAGAGAGCCCTACCTGGCGCTCGAAAGATGTCATGGGATATCCTCGGCCACCTATGGGACCAGGAGGCCCCTTGCTGGTTCGGCAAAGGGATGTCGCATTGCACAAAGAGAAGACCAGCGTACGGCAGCACGGCAGAGAGCACACAAGCAATTTACCCAGGTTCGGGCCGCCGCGAGGTGTAAAACCCTACTCCTGCTTTGGTGGATTGATGGTGGAATGGAGGTGGTGAAGCACAGTACACTTGCCCGGCAGGGGTTGCCTTAGGGCAGCAGCGACTATGCGCGTATGGGGGTGTGGGTTAGTCAACTTTCCAACCCTTTTTATGGTTGCCATGGGCCTCCTTTTGTAGATCAAGGGGTTACCACAGTGGGAAAATAGTCATTATGCACTAATATGATAGCAAACCGTGCTATCATACCTAACTCTGCAGGCTGACAGGGCGCATTAAATGCACCACTTAGTGTCACATCACTGGTTGTCCGGCAAGGCTTGCCGGGCTATCTTGCCAGCTCCGCGCCTACTTGCTTGATACGTCGCAGGACGGGTGTCATCTGTGTGTTCTTCCCATAGGGAAGTGCTTCCATGTGGCGAATGGTTGCCACTTAATAATTTTGCGGCTTGACACCCACTGATCGATGATGAGGGTCATGGTTGAGTGGTTGGTGAGGTGGTTCTGCCTCCGCGAGCCCCGGTAGGCCCTGCCGGGGTGCTTTGGTTGCTTTCTTCTGGTGGTGGCCTTGCCCCTTGCCGGGCTCGCCTGCCCGGCAATGTAGGCCCTTCTCTTGTCGATATTCTGCTTCTCTAGCTCGATCTTGGTCCCTCTGATCTATATGCTGGTCCTTCAGATCTCTTGGTTTCTTGTATCCTGGCTTGGGTTGGTGCATCAACTTCGCTCTTGTGCTTGTGCACAGTCTGGGCAATAGACTCAGGGTTTGTTGCACTAACACTCAGCTTTAATACATTTTCCTTCATGGATTTCTTTGCCTCTTGCATATCTTCAGGACTGAGATATAGTATACCACTCTTCATCGAAGTGGGTTTAGGCGGTGGTTCAGGAAGAGTCCAATCATCATAATTTTTTAGTATGTTATTCAATAATTCTCCAGCTTTCCCAATAGTTCGTTCCCCTGAAAACACAACCAGCACAACTATCTAGGAAGTCCCGAGAAGCATCAGTTAGTCCATTATAGAAGATATCAAGTATTTCATTTTTCTTAAGAGGATGATCAGGCAAAGCATTAAGCAATTGGAGAATCCTCCCCCAAGCTTGTGGGAGACTCTCTTCTTTAATTTGCACAAAGTTAAATATTTCCTGTAATGCAGCTTGTTTCTTATGAGCAGGGAAATATTTTTTAGAGAAGTAATAAATCATATCCTGGGGACTACACACACAACCAGGAGCAAGAGTATTGTACCAAGCTTTAGCATCACCTTTTAACGAGAATGGAAATAATTTGAGAATGTAGTAATAGCGAATCTTCTCATCATGAGCAAAAAGGGTGGCTATGTCATTCAACTTAGTAAGGTGTGCCACAACAGTTTCAGTTTCATGACCATAGAAAGGATCAGATTCAACCAAAGTAATTAACTCTGGGTCGACAGAGAATTCATAATCCTTATCATTAATGATGATAGGTGAGGTAGTAAACTTAGGATCATATTGCATTCTAGCATTCAGAGATTTTTTCTTTATACTTGCATAATAATTTCTCAAGATCATCTATATCCTTACAAGCAAGAATGTCTCTAGTTGTCTCCTCATTCATAACATAACCTTTCAGTGCCTTAGGCAATTCATATCTAGGAGTGATAGTTCTAGCATGTGTTTCAAGATTTTTAGTTTCAAGATCATCATCAGATTCAACAATATCATGTTGTCTTACTCTAGCAATTTGTTCATCAAGAAGTTCACCTAGTGGCACATTATCATCAAGCAAGGTACTAGCATCATCATAAGCATCATTCATAACAGAAGTAGCATCATCAATAACTTGCGACATATCATGATTGATCGCATGTGGTGGTGTTGCAAGTTTACTTATAACAGAAGGTGAATCTAAATCAGGGCTAGATGGAAGTTCCTTGCTCCCCTCATCTTAGAGGAAAAAATCATAGTCTTAGCATCCTTCAGATTCTTCATAGTGAATAATTGATAATAATCCCAAGTGACTCAACAAATATAGCTATGCTCCACGGCAACGATGCTAGAAAAAGGTCTTGATTACCCACAAGTATATGGGATCGCAACAGTTTTCGAGGGTAGAGTATTCAACCCAAATTTATAGATTCAACACAAGGGGAGCCAAAGAATATTTGTAAGTATTAGTAGCTGAGTCGTCAATTCAACCACACCTGGAGATTAATTATCTGCAGCAAAGTGATTAGTAGAAAAGTAGTATGATAGTTTTAATAATAGTAGCAGCAACGGTAACAGTGATAGCAGTAATTTTGTAGCAAGTGCAACAGTAACGATAGCAGTAGTAACTTAGCAGAAACAATATAGGATAAATTCGTAGGCATTGGATCGGTAATTTATTGGATGACATTCATCATGTGACAGTCATAACCTAGGGTGATACGGCACTAGCTCTAGTTCATAAATATAATGTAGGCATGTATTCCGTAAATAGTCATCGTGCTTATGGAAAGAACTTGCATGACATCTTTTGTCCTACCCTCCTGTGGCAGCGGGGTCCTATTGGAAACTAAGGGATATTAATGCCTCCTTTTAATAGAGAACCGAAACAAAGCATTAACACATGGTGAATACATGAACTCCTCAAACTACGGTCATCACTGGGAGTGGTCCCGACTATTGTCACTCCGGGGTTGCCAGATCATAAACACATAGTAGGTGACTATAACTTGCAAGACCGGATCTAGAACATGGATATAATGGTGATAACATAAAAGGTTCAGATCTGAAATCATGGCACCCGGTCCCAAAGTGACAAGCATTAAGCATGGCAAAGTCATAGCAACATCAATCTCGGAACATAGTGGATACTAGGGATCAAGCCCTAACAGAACTAACTCGATTACATGATGAATCTCATCCAACTCCTCACCGACCAGCAAGCCTACGAAGGAATTACTCACTCCCGGTGGGGAGCATCCTGGAATTGGCCATGGAGAAAGGTTGGTGATGACGAAGAACGAATATCCCCCTCTCCGGAGTCCAAAAAGGACTCCAGATCTAGCCTCCCGATGAAGAACAGGAGGTGACGGCGGCTCCATCTCATGGAATGCGATAATTCTTTCTCCCTGATTTTTTTCTCGAAATATGTAATTTTATAGCGTAGGCTTCAGGGTCTGCGGGGCCACCAGGTGGGGACAACCCACCTGGGCGCACCTGGAGGTGCCCACACAGGTGCCACTACTAGGGAAAATCCTAGCAGTAGCGCAGGTATTTGGTGTATCAGTGGCGCGTGTAACCATGCTACTGATAAGGCGCTAGAGCTAACGTTCAACAGTAGCGTGCTTTGACACACGCTAATGCTATACCTACTTAGCAGTAGCGCTTTCCATACCAGCGCTACTGCTAAGTGCTTTTGTTTTCCTGTCCAGCGCTACTACTATATTTTCTCATATCTTTTTTTGCTGCGTATTTGCGATGTTTTTGTACAGGTTTTATACAGTATTCTAATCATATCATAAACATGCAATATGCTCCTCATATCATACACATAATAGTGTCATCATATCATCCAACACAAATCATGTCGTCACATCATAATCACGATATAGTTACACAAGTTACATCACTACAAAAAATACACTTCCATGACGATACATGTTTTTCTGTCATGCATGTACATCCATGACGATTTTATGACAAGATCAAGATAGTCATACTTGTGCTGTCGTAGAAGTGTTCCATGACCTTACCAAAATAATCATCACAGAAGTGTCCACTTCCATGACGATAAATAGTGCGTCATAGAAGTGCTTTCGTCAAGGGTGACTGAAACGTGGCATCCACTGTAATGGGTCGCCGTTAAGCTATCGAGTTTCGGTTTGGATACGATAATCTATTAACAGTGCGGACCAATGGGGATTTTCCACGTGTAAAATTCTCATTCACCGGCAGATCCACGTGTCGGCCCGACGTTCGGACAGCTGTCATCCAGCGAATGGACGGAACACGCCTATGATACATCGACACATGTCTCGGCCCAATAGTGGCCCATTCAGGTTAAAAGGCCGGTGTCGATGTCAAAAACGCCAGATCTCGGGTAGGGGGTCCCGAACTGTCCGTCTAAGGATCAAAGGTAACACGAGGCAGGGGACATGATGTTTACCCAGGTTCGGGCATTCTTAATGGAGGTAATACCCTACTTCCTGCTTGATTGACTTTTATGAGTATATGTGTTGCAAGAGTTGATCCACCTCGAGATCGTAATGGCTAAACCCTAGATGTCTAGCCTGTATGATTTTTGTGGTAGCCTCTATGAACTAAACCCTCCAGTTTATATAGGCACCAGAGGGGACAAGGGTTGTACAAAGTCGGTTTACAGAGGAAGGAAACTATACATCCTGACGCCAAGCTTGTCATCCACGCAAAGGAGAGTCCCATCCGAATACGGGAGAAGGCCTTCTATCTTGTATCTTCACGGCCCATTGGTCCGGCCCATGTCACATAGGCCGGCTCCCCGAGGACTCCATAATCCAGGACTTCCTCAGTAGCCCCTGAACGAGGTTTCAGTGATGATGTATCCGGCGCACAGGTTGTCTTCCACATTGCAAGGCGGGTTCCTTCTCCAAATACTCCAAAGCGGTCTCCCGCGCATAAGAACCGTATCCGGCTCTTTTTAATAATTACAACCCCAAGTTGTAAGGGCAACAATACTTAAAACAAAATAAGTCACGTCCACGGGAAACTCTTTTGGCGAGACGTTATGTTCTAGCCTTGCTATTATTCTAAACCCTTTTACAGCCCCCGCTTCGCGTTTCGAGGCACGACCATTGACACATCTTGTCAAAGCAGAGATTGTGTCCCCTTATCACGGGATTCTCATCAATACGGGCTTGGGTAGTCCAACCGCGCCGTTCGCACGTCCCCTTGGGAATAGGCGAGGTTTAAGGCTTATGAGGGGGGCGCTTGATATTCATTGCCTTTATAAGAAGATAAGGATCCGTCTCTTTACCCCACGCCTTCTTTCTCCTCAGCCCATTTTCCCTCGAGCTCCAGCGCCCAAGCTTTAATCCTTTCCGCCAAAAAACACCCCAACCATGTCCGGATCTGGAGCGCAGGGCAAGTGGATGGCCTCCTCCATTACGGAGGGAAACATCAAGGTACTCCGGGAAGCGGGGTACCTAGCCAAGGAAATCTCCCACCGGCTTCCTACCAAAAAGCAGATCATCCCCACTCCAGAGTCCAATGAGAGGGTAGTATTCATTCCCCATTTCCTTCATGGATTAGGGTTTCCCCTCTATCCTTTCGCCCACGGTCTTATGTTTTACTATGGGCTAGATTTCCATGATCTAGCCCCGAATTCCTTCCTCAACATTTCGGCGTTCATCGTCGTATGCGAGGCATTCCTCCACATACCCCCCACTTTGGCCTATGGCTCAAGGTCTTCAATGTGAAGCCGAAAGTGGTTGATGGTCAACACGCAGAGTGCAACGCTGTCATGGTGAGAAAACTCCCCAACGTCACCTGGCCCAAGGGTACCTTTGTGGAGACTGTGAAGGGGTGGCAACATGAGTGGTTTTATATCACGGAACCCCGTGACACCACATGGGCTGCTCCTCCTGAATTTAAGTTCGGGCCTCCAATGCGGCTTACATCCTGGCTCAACAAGGGTCTGGATTGGGCATCGTCCGACGAGGTGATGATGTTGCAGAAGCGCGTCAAGGGTATGGCAGAAAAGAACACCAGTCTTGCCAGCATGATGCAGGTGATGCTTTTTCGCCGGACTCTCCCTTGCCAGCACCGGACTCAGTATATGTGGGAGTTCGATCCAGCCAGTCCCCGGATCCTGCAGCGGTTCTTCGGCACAATGCACGAAGACATATGGAAGGTGCTTTTCAAGGCCCAGAAGTCGTGGCCGAAATTGACCGAAGACCTCGGCCTCGACCGCGCTCATCCGGCCACTCCCGTAAGTTTTCTGATGACCTTAATTTGTAAATCCAAGGAGTATACTGAGCTTTTCATTCTTCCCATAGGGCTGGACGAAGAAGGCGGAGCAGGTTCAGTGTCTGGCTCCGCTACCCGAAGAGCCGGCCATTCCTCTGTGAACTAGGATGCTGGTTCCGGCGCCGTATCAGGCACCGGAAAAGAAGGCCAAGAAGAAGGGCAAGGAGGCCAGAGGTGGCCTCCACCATAAAGGCGCTTCAGACATTGCGTCCGAAGACACCGAGACTCTCTCCTCTCATGATGAAGATGAGGAGGAGGAGGAGAGCAATTATCCCCTTAAGGGGGGGAGAAGAAAAGGGTGGCTTCCGTGGATCTAGGGATAGAGACGCCCAAGAAGGGGAAACTGTCCCTTTCAGATGACTCCGAATCGGATGCCGACGCCGCCCCCGAGTGGCACCCCAGGCCGAAGCCCCTCGTCGTATCGTAAGTATCCAAAGACACTGATCATATGTCCGGTTTTATGCCTTGTGGTTCTAACATATTAAATTGCATGTTGTAGTCCGGCTCGCGATCTCCCCCAACGATCATCGTCCTTTGGGAACTCGCTAGGGCCAAACATGATGGAGAGCGAGTCGCCTCCACATGCCTCTACACCCACCGCTACGGACAACGCCAAAGTGTTGTCCCGACGAACCTCTCCAGGTCACGGGGAGGTGCGGGAGGCCGTGAAGGTGGTGGCGGAGGGTAATACCTCTGTTGCCAAAAAGAGGGGGGAACCGACCCCCATGGAGACCGGCCATGAGGGCCATGCCCATTTCGGCCCCTAACCGGATATTATTCCAGAGATCCATATGGCTCCGAAATTGGGTGAGCAACCTCCTTCGAAGGAAGGGGGCGCGCCAACTCCGCCGGCGTCCTCTGTCAATCCGGAGGCGCCGGACACTCTAGTGGAAGCGCTTCAGAGCACCTCCATTATGGAGGAGCATTGTACCCTTATGGGTATGGTGGTTGAAAAGGTTCGGTCCACTAAAAATGGATTGAGCGAAGCCTATACCAGCCTTCTAACCGGTTTTGAGGTATGTGATGTAATATTTCTTGGCTATTTGTATATGTGAAAGGAATGCATGTGTATAGATAGTAGCCCCTGAGACTCTGTTCGGCGTTCGGAAAGAAAGGCCGAATAGAGGATCAAATATTGCTTCACAGGAGATAATATACATGCCTATTTGGGTAAACAAGCTTTGATGTTAGCGGCAACTTCCCAGGCCACCGAAGTGTACAAACTAAAGCGGAAATTGGCAGAAAAGCAAGGTAGGCAATACCGAAACATATCTTAGATGAATATGAGTTCTGATTTGTTAGCTGAATGAGTTTTATCATACTACTCATAGTTGACACATCGAAGGTCGAGACCCTCAAGAGCACGCTGGCCGAAGCCAAGAAGGAGGCGGAGGAGGAACGAGCCACCCGCCTAAAACATGAGGCGAGGTTGGATGAAGTCCAACAATATCTCAAGGATGCTATAAGAAAATGCGAGTCCTTGGAGCGCAAGGTTTCAGATTAAAACTCCGAACTTGCTAAGGTACTCCAAAATGCGAAGGAGGCCCGGGTTGAAGCCCAAGGCGCCTTCCCGGAGATCCAAGAGGCAAAGCAGATCACGGCGGGTAAGGCCTTTAATATGCAGAGCAAATTTGTAAGGAGAAGGTACATCTTACTGACCCGCGTTTGGAGTTCTCCAGGAGCATTTGCGGATCTTCCCCGGAGTATTGCTTATGTTGCGGAGTTCTTCCGAGACGGAGAGGGGAGCTCAATGGAGAAGCTGTTCTGGTTGCAGTACCTTGCGCCAGAGCATCCAGTGCCCCTTGGTGATCAGCTGAAGCAGCTGACCGAACTACATAGGGTGGCTGAATTGGCCATGAAGAATGTTATAGTCCGTCTTTGTCCAGCGGAACCCATACCCAGCAGTTACTTTGGGCTCGTGAAGTGGCTAGTCAATGCCTGCCCCGGCTTGATGCTATAAAGCAGTCAGTCTTTATCGGAGGTGCCCGGATAGCCTTCGCCCGTGTCAAGGTGCAGTGGGCGGAGATGAATGCCACCAAGCTTGCAACCGAGGGACCGCCCGCAGGCAAGGAGCACCGCACGCCGGAGCGGTATTTTGACGAAGTCCTGGAAGGATCCCGCATCGTAGAGGGCCAGTGATCGAAGGACATCATTTTTGAATGAACGTATCTATGCTGCCTGAACTTTGTATGATGAAAACAAGGCTTTTGTATAATATTTTTGCTTGTTTCATCTCAAATTATTTCCCTCATGTGCGGCTGTTTATGGTATCTGAGAGTTGGCCAGTCGTCGGCTTCAGCCCCCACATAGGTAGTACGGTGGTGTTCGGAACAGCACATGAACACACTTAACCCAACGGCTTGGTCCGTGAAGGAGGTGTTAGTGTGGCAAACCAGGCAATCAGACTATGTGGCTTTATCACTCTCACCTAGCCATAGGAGTTTGACAATAGGATTGTAGGCGCAACCCCTGGTATTATTCGATTTTCCGAACTTGGGTGTTGTAGACGCCTGACCAGGTGAAGACTGTTCCTTCGCGTAACACGGAAGAAATCACAAGAGATTTATACTTGGCCACCGAATAGCTGACCAGCTCTCGCCACATCATGATAGATAGTTTTCGGCTTTCTCTACTAAGGTGTTTATCTGGATGAATCAGGAAGACAATCGCAGTAGTTCTCCCTTTACTACCTTTGCCGAACAAGCGGAACGTAAGGCAGTAACCACAAGAGCCGGGCAACCCAACTATTGACCAAAGACATGATTCGGAGCCGATGCGTATAATGCTATATTCGGGATGCCGAATTGTACTATAAAAGTGTTCGGACTTACTTTATTTCTAAGGAATGTACATGGCTGAATGGAGCCCCTGGCGATTTAAGTTTGACCAAGGTGTACATGACAATCGGACGCAAAAAGGAGGGAATACAGATTAGGAAATAAGCCAGTACCGAATAGGTTGGGCAAAAAACTGTTTCCATTATAGTCTGATTGATACGTCAAAACGTATTTGTACAGATAATGCTATAAGCATCGAGGCTATTTTACATGCCAAGCACAAGGGAAAGCTGTGTACATGTCCTAAAAAAGGAAGAGGTGATCCTTAAAGATCCTTTAGATACTCTGCCGCACATCTACACTGCTTTTCACCTTCGTGTATGATCCTTTGAAAGGATCAATGATCGTGTTTTCATAAGGGGCCTAGAAAAAGAGCCCTTGGTACCATCAAAAGGAGATGTGGGATGTAAGGAACCTGAAAAAACAAAAAATAAGAAGAATAAAAAAGGATATGAGGGTCCAGGTAGGGTCGAGCCGTATTGTGGACTTTATCTTTAATATTCCTCCATCTTTTCCCATGGTATCTTTAGTGCGTAGTTGTGTACGCGCGATACATATGCCGCAATTTGGTTGGGGCTAAGACAGAGGCAGAATCGCTAATAGAGCTCCTGAAAAGCTGGACTGTCATTCTGCAGGGTTGTACGGACTCGTTTGACAGTGTCCGGGGGCTTGACTGCCGATTAATATTTGGCTTGAGAAGGCCACCCTGTACTTCTGCTGCGAGGGCCACGGTGTGCTCCTCAGTACGGAGGGAGCGCTCCATGTTTCCATTGACTGTTATAACACCGCGTGGTCCTGGCATCTTGAGTTTTAGATAGGCATAGTGTGGAGCCGCGTTGAAGCGAGCGAACACGGTTTTTCCGAGCAGTGCATGATAGCCACTGCGGAAAGGGACGATGTCGAAGATCAAGTCTTCGCTTCGGAAATTGTCCGACGAACTGAAGACGACTTCCAATGTGATTGAGCTTGTGCAATGGGCCTCTACACCAGGTATTACTCCTTTGAAGGTAGTTTTGGTGGGCTTGATTCTTGATGAATCAATACCCATTTTATGGACCATGTCCTGGTAGAGCAGGTTAAGACTGATGCCGCCGTCCATGAGGACTCGCGTGAGGTGGAATCCACCGATAATTGGGTCGAGGACCAACACGGCCGAACATCCGTGACAGATACTGGTCGGATGGTCTCTGCGATCGAAAGTGATCGGACAGGCTGACCATGGGTTGAATTTTGAGGCGACTGGCTCTATTGCATAGACATCCCTTAACGTGCGCTTGCGCTCCCGCTTGGGGATGTGAGTAACGTATATCATATTCATTGTTTTGACTTTGGGGGGAAATTGCTTCTGTCCCCCTATGGTCGGTGGGCGAGGCTCTTCGTCATCGTCCTCGCTGGGTGACCTTTTCCCCTTGTGTTAGGTATTTAACTTATCGGCATGTTTGAAGACCCAACAACTTCGGTTGGTATGGTTAGCAGGCTTGTCGGGGGTGCCATGAATTTGGCAAGGTCGATCGAGTATTCGATCCAAGCTGGATGAACCATCTTTGTTTCTTTGAATGGCTTCTTCCACTGACCGGATTTGGAGCCACTGAATCCGGCGTTGACCGCAGTGTCTTCGGTATTGTCATTGTTGCTTCGACGCTTATTTTTGTTGCGTCGGGGCCTGCCATTGCCGTTTCTGGCTTCAGAAGTGCCAGGGTCGCTGGTACTATTGCTGCTATGGGCTAGCCAGCTATCTTTGCCCGTGCAAAAGTGGGTCATGAGTGCTGTAAGGGCTGCTGTGGACTTTGACTTCTCTTAGCCGAGGTGTCGGGCGAGCCATTCGTCGCGGATGTTGTGTTTTAATGCCGCTAAGGCTTCGTGTCCGGACAGTCGACAATTTGGTTCTTTTTAATTAGGAACCTGATCTAGAATTTTCTGGCCGACTCTCCGGGCTGCTGGACTATATGACTGAGGTCATCGGCGTCCGGCGGCCGGATATAAGTGCCTTGGAAGTTATCTCTAAAGGCATCTTCCAAGTCTTCCCAGCTTCCAATAGAGTTTTCTGGGAGGCTGTTTAACGAGTGCCGAGCTGGTCCCTTAAGTTTTAGGGGGAGGTATTTGATGGCATGTAAGTCATCACCGCGAGCCATGTGAATGTGGAGAAGAAAATCTTCAATCCATATTGCGGTATCTGTTGTGCCATCGTATGATTCAATGTTCACGGGTTTTAACCCTTCTGGGAACTGATGCTCCATTACCTCATTGGTGAAGCATAGGGGGGGTGTGGCGCCTCTGTATCGGGCGACATCACAACGCAGTTCAGATGAAATCAGTATGCGGTTTTCGGCCCGGGTGAGATTGTGCTTGTCACGCCAGGCCTGATGGCCGTCTTATCGCGCCGGGGCATGCCCCCTTGATCCATAGATTGATCTGGTCTGATCGGCTCTATTGTCCAGGTCTTGTCATAGGTCATAAGTGTATTCTGCAGCCGCTATCTCTCTGCCTCTACGGCGAGGTGGTGCGGGCTGGTGTTCGGCTTGAGTTGCCACTCTGTCCCAGCCACGTGGTGGTCGGTCAGGTCTATCAGCAACGTTACGTGTTGGCGGTATAGGCTCCAGGGCCTCATCATCGAATTGGGGTAGTAGCTTGCGTTTCGGGTAAATCTTAATTTGGCGCTCGAGGCCATATTCCTCGGCTGCCAGGACATTAGTCCATCTGTCATTGAGTAAATCTTGATCATCTTGAAGCTGTTGCTGCTTCTTTTTCAATCTTCTTGCAGTGGCTATTAGCCAGCGCTTAAAGAGCTCTTGTTCGAGGGGTTCCTCCGGCATGATGAAATCTTAGTCGCCGAGGCTCACATCCTCTTCGGAGATTGGTAGGTAGTTACTATCCTCCGAGCCCTTGTTCCCGACATGATTGTCGGGGTTAACTTGCCCATCCTCCCAATCATCTTGATCGGATGTTGGCTCGACAGGGGCTTCGGAGTCTTCATCGTTCTCCGGAGTGTTATTATCTCTGGGGCCGGTGTTGCTGTATTTTTCATGACGCGATTTGACATCGATGCTTTGGAGGCGGCTCAGCAGGCTTGTCCTCAATCGGATCCTTCCTACCGTCCCCGTCATCTTCTTTGGGTGTGTCCACCATATACACGTCATATGTGGAGGTGGTCGTCCATCGTCCGGTAAACTGCGGGTCTTGGCCTTGTTCATCTCCGGCATCGTCGTCCATGTCGTCGATGTCTTCAGAGGCGTAATCCAGCATGTCGGTTAAGTCTTTGATGGTGGCTATGAAGTGGGTGGTGGGTGGGACGTAAAATTCCCCGCTCTCAGCCCCTAGTATGAGCTGGGCGTAGTTCCATAGTGGTTCTTCTGCAATGGAAAGAGATCACATTAAGTCTAGGGCCTCGTTTAAGAGAGAGGTTTGGACGGGGAAGCGAGGGTCCATGGGGTTGGGCGGGACAGAAGTTCCCTGGCCAAGCTCAGATGACGCGGACCTCGAGAGTTCAGAGCTAGTGTTAGGAGGTGAATCCGGCTTCATGATGATAGAGGAAGCCTGGCATAACTCCGGGCCTGCTGGTGACGCTCTCCCCTCCGATTCTCCGGTGACAAGCTCTATAGCTGTAGAGAGTCCGGCGGGCTCTAAACTCCCGTCCTCGGACCTGGTGATGTGCTCTGGATCTAAGGCCAGAGCGGTGGTTGGGTCGCGAACCCTTGGAAGATCAAGTCTCCTCAGATATCAGTGACATAGTTTAGATTTCCAATACTGATCTGATGACCAGGGGCGTAGCTATCGATCTGCTCCAGGCGGCCAATCGAGTTGGCACGCAGTGCGAAGCTGCCGAATACGAAAACTTGGTCGGGGAGAAAAGTCTCCCTCAAGGTGGTATTGTTGTAGATGATCGATGGACCCATCGAGACTTCTAGCAACGGCACAGTGGAACTCTCAATGAAAGCACCAATGTTGGTGTCAAAACTGGCAGATCTTGGGTAGGGGGTCCCGAACTGTGTGTCTAAGGATCAAAGGTAACAGGAGGCAGGGGACATGATGTTTACCCAGGTTCAGGCCCTCTTAATTGAGGTAATACCCTACTTCCTGCTTGATTGAATTTTATGAGTATATGGGTTACAAGAGTTGATCTACCTCGAGATCGTAATGGCTAAGCCCTAGATGTCTATCCTGTATGATTTTGTGATTTTGTGATAGCCTCTACGGACTAAACCCTCTGGTTTATATAGGCACCGGAGGGGACTAGGGTTGTACCAAGTCGGTTTACAGAGGAAGGAAACTATACATCCGGACACCAAGCTTGTCATCCACGCAAAGGAGAGTCCCATCCAGACACGAGAGAAGGCCTTCTGTCTTGTATCTTCATGGCCCATCAGTCCGGGCCATGTCACATATGCCGGCTCCCCGAGGACCCCATAATCCAGGACTCCCTCAGCCGCGCCTATCAAAATAAGCGGGCCAACCCATTAGCGGCCTACTTGAGTCAGGACCATTTACAAGCATTGCCCATACAAGTTCACATAATCGTCCCATCAAAGGCCCATTCTAGATCTGACAATTTCCAACCCATCGTCAGTTTCAGCCCATTAACGGCCCGCTACGTCTTTGGGCCCAATTACGGCCTGAGCTTCTTTTGGCCTGTTAGCAGCCCATCGTCAGTTCCAGCCCGTTAACGGCCCAGAACGTCTTTCGGCCTTTTCTCTGCTTATTCTGCAGTTGGGCCGATTCTATCCCATTGTGACTTTAGGCCTGTCCCCGGCCCATTCAGTAAATGGGCCAATTCCTAGCCCATTTTGTCTTTTGGCATGTTAATGGCCCGCACAACAGTTGGGCCTTTGACTTTGGGTCCATTAGGGGCCCACGTTCCGCAGGGCAAAATTTCAGCCCCACACGACTTTCGGCCTGTTAGAAGCCTAGTTTGCAAATTGGGCCTCCTCTGGCCCATAACACTTTCAGCCTCTTACTGACCTATAAAGTAAAAGGGCCGACACAAAATTGACATGTATTTCGGCCTGCTAGAGGCTCGCGGGCCATTTCCATTTATACGGCCCTATCGAGCTTTTGGCCTGTTAACGACCAGCTAAGAGCCGTTGTTACAGTGGGCCACATCATTTGGGATCCACTAAATATTATTTTGACCAGCCCAATTAAGGCTCGATTTGACTACACATGTTTGTTCGTTTGTATGGTGTCCAGGAAATGTTTGGGCGTGTTGGCCCCTGCTTCAACGATATAGCATATTCAAGAATTATCCTACTCCATACTATCGCCTCTAAAAAACATACACTATACAATAAAAATACTAAGGCATAGAAACGTAGAATAATACTACACTATACAGTAAAGAAATTACAGTCGAATATACCCACTGGGCATTATAGTTCGACACCAGTGATAATAAAGTGTACACAAACAGAAAATTACATACACTAGACAAATAAAGCTCATACATCATGGACACGCATCAACAGAAATTACCATTTGAACTATAATCTCTACAGAAAATAGGATTGGCTGGATTCAGATAGCACAAATTTCAGTCTGTAAAATCTCCAATTCCTTCATGATTACCTCAGTGTCTTGTTACATTTTTTGGCTCCTGCATCTAATAACTGCAAGTCCAGTCTCAACTTGTTGATTGTACGTTGAGAATCATGTACACGTTGTCATGCCACCTCTACTTGATGCTCGAGAACATCAGCACACCAATTCCAATCCATAATTATTTGGTAATGGCCATGCCGCACTGCTCGCAGATTGTCGGATCACGGGTTCCGGCAAAACCCTCAAGGTTCAAACACTAGGGTGCGCACGAAGATCTCCCCCTACCGATCCACATCCTAGCTTTGGTGAGATCTCAAGGGCTAACTCAACGAACTCGCAACACAAGGGACACAAGATTTCTACTGGTTCGGGCAACCATTGTGGTGTAATACCCTACTCCAGTGTGGTGGTGGTGGATTGCCTCTTGGGCTATGGATGAATAGTACAAGGTGAAGAATAGCCTCCTAAGGCGAGGTGTTCTTGTGCTTGGTGGGTGGCTAAGGATCGCTAAAGATCAGATGCCTCTGAATCAGTTCGAGACTCGTCCCCTCCTACTGCGGTGGCTAGTCCTATTTATGGAGGCCTTGGTCCTCTCCCCAAATATTGAGCGGGAAGGGAGCCAACAACGGCCAATTTGAAAGGGGACAGCTAGTACAGCTTATCCTGACAAAAGCAGTCTTCGCCTGCAAAAGGCTTTGGTGGTGACGCCGCCTTGGGCTCCATGGTGACCTCCGTCTTGCCGTCCTACCGGTCTTGGTCTCATTGCACTGATATGGAAACCTTTTCTTGATGCCTCGGTACTCCGCGCCTGCGCTTGCCTCCTTTGCACCAAAGGGGAAACAAGGACTGTGCGCGCTGGCGCTCGCCTTGCGCCCGCCTGGTCTCGATCGTCATGGCTCATGTCACGAGAACCTTGCGAGTTTTGCCTTGCCTTGAACTCTCAGCCCCTCGCGAGCCAGCCTGGTGAGGGTGCCCCCGAGGAGGTCTTACGTCGTTCGCCTCATGAGGCTTGGCCCCTCGCCAGGGTCTTGAATGCATTGTTGATGAAGATGGGTCGTACGGGCCCGCTCGCATAGCCACGCCATGGGCCGCAGGCAGGCAAGTCTGTGGACCCTTGTTCCCAGGACGCCGACAGTAGCCCCTGGGCCCAAGGCGCGCTCGGGCTTAGCTTCAAGGCGAAGCCAAAAGTCAACTGCGGAGCACCGCGGGCCCCAATAGCCTCCGGCCTTGGTCGACATGTGGCGGTTGATTGGACGTGTGCGTCTCCGCTTCCCCATGCTGCCTCAGCAATTGCCCGTATGTCAAAAGGCTGGCTCAGACAGCGCTTGCCTTCACTGCTTCCCTTCCTTCTTCTCAGCTGAGATACCACCGAGGGGGCCCCTTGAGCTTTGGATGCAGCACGCCGACTGTGACACGCCGGCGACTGGAGCGGAGGTTGAGGCCGTCTCCTTGGAGAAGATCTTCATGACCCGAGGCTGGGGTGAGGTCGCCCGAGTGTGTCACGCGGAGGGCGCCCTCGCGATCCATTTCGTGTACGACAGCGCCTCCATGCTGTTCTTCAAGGTCTTCGATACAGAAGGCCGTAGTCTGGAGTGTTTCCCCAGGTGGGGTCATCAGGCTGGTGCCGCAGCCTGGGCAGGGTCTGCTACCCGCGTCGCCAGCGGCTCCTCTAGAAGCCGCAGCAACACTCGGATGTTCAGCGATTCTCCCGAGCTTTACGAGACCCCAGGGACAAGCGACGACAGCTACGTGCCCCCAAGCTCTCGCCGAGCCCGGAGCAGGGCTGCAGCGTCTGGCCGCCGCCACCGCTGATCTAGATGAGGTTGGCGCCGGCCTCTGGTGGGACATTGTTGATGATGACGTCGTCCACAGGGGCGAGTGTAGATAGGATTCCCTCAGCTCTTTCCTTTTGTTCCCTGCAAGGAATCAAGAAGTGCCCCGTGGGGGTGTGTAAAGGTTTTGTAATGTCTCTTGTCAATATCGTCCTTGTTATGAACTTGCGCAAGCGCAAGTCCTGCTTCAGCTCAGTCTCCCCTTTCCGACCTCGCGACAACTTGGTGCTCTACGCTAACAAGTCTTGGTCCCCAGGCAGGCTACAGCCATCGCTGGTATGCCAGGTCACGTGTCGTGGTCAAGGCCAGGAGGTGAGCGACCCGAGGTGTAGTAAGAGCCCCTGAGGCGCGATACTCAGGAGGTCCCCTTTAGCGCTCAAGCAGCTGTTGAGAGGTAGGAAAGGGCGGTGACGTTGCCGCAGCAGGGCTGCGGCTAGAGTGGTTCCTAGTCCTTAGCAGTTTAGCCAATCCGAGCTTGAGACTTATCTTGACGGTCCATAGTCGATTCCTCATGATGCACCAGATTCAGGCATAGGTGTCCATTGCATAGCTAGGCCAGGCCCATACGAGCCTCTCCCTCTTCTTCGCGCTCTCCTTTGTGCTCTACGTCCTCAGGTGCCGGCCCTCGAGCGAGCTCAGCCGCCGCTGGTATGCCAGGTCGCGTGTCGTGGTCAAGGCCAGGGGTGAGGGCTACAGAGCCGGTAAGAGCTCCTGAGTTGCGATGCTCAGGAGCCCCCTTTTAACGTGCAAGCGGATTGCACAGGAGAAGAGGGAGCTCGCGGTGCCGCCTGCTGTCATCCTTCGGAGATACCTGCAAGCTAGCACAAGGAGAGACATGGTTTGCCATTATGGTCACCGGGCGGCCACTGAATGCTTTGCCAGAGGATGGGGGCACTAAGGGCCCGGTGAGGTGGCGCGTGGCGCCAGAGCTCGGCCGCTCAGATTTGTCAACGTTGCAGGGACGGACCCGAGCACAAGCATCGCGCCAGCATGAGCAACTCCCGGGGTAGGTGCCAATCAAGCAGGTGATAGTCGTAGGTAGATTAAGCATGGAAAGCATACTAGCTTAAGTAAATGCAGGGAAGATACATGCCACTGGGCCAAGCCTGAGCGTCTTGGGGATGATGTAGCCCGAGGGGCGCCCCCAGCAAGGTAAGCTAAAGACATGAAAAGGGATACATGCCACAGGGACGGACCCACGTGGCATGGGAATGATGCAGCCCGGGGGGTGCTCCTATCTAAAAAAAAGTTGGAAAATGTCACCTGGTTTTGTTGATGAAGGGGTGTTGGAGCAGCTGAAGGTACGCGGCGAAGGGGTTGCTCCTCACGAGCTACCGGGGCCCTGAGCCTCGGGAGGCTCTAGGGGTCCAGGCAGTTCCTTGAGGACTGTCTCCATCTCTGTCAGGACGGCGTGGTGCCTGGCCTCCCGAGTCGCCAGTGCACGCCGTAAGTTGCACTGATAGGCGGACGCCATGCTCGGCAGGCCAAAAGGCATGCAAACGTAGCTGTGTGGTGGGCCCTCGCAGCATCCCACACGCGAAGGCCAGAAGGGCTCCTGAGACGCGGCCCTGTTGAGCCCTGGGACGTTGATGCAGACGCGCAGCCTGGCATCCTCGCCTGGATGGGGAGCTGCACCTGGTGAGCGGCGGTCGCCGCGCATGGCCCTTGCGTGTTACAGTTCCTGAGTGGTCTTTGTGATTAACTCCTGAGCGGTGGGCACTCCTCGCCCTGTGTTCTCTTGAGGGAAACATGACGTGAGGCGCGCCTCTCTCATGATGTTGGCGAGGTCTGAATCCCTCCAGAAGAGAGCCCCCGAGCCCTACCGAGAAGGGCGCCAGGCGCGCTTTCCTATACAAGGGAGGGAGGCGCCCCAGGTGCGGGCGACGATCCTGACGAGGTACCACTCACGGCGCCACCCTCCTGAGGTCCTGCATTGCGTAGGTGCTTCTTCTTCTTGGGGGTGACCTCAGGAGGGCACTCGCCCTTGCTGTCGGGGTCGCCGATTGCTGCACGCTCGAGGGAGCACACCGCGTCTCTTTCTTCGCACGGGAATTTGATGATTCCGCCGCTTCCCGGCATCTTAAGGACATTTTAACTGTGGTGCGTCACCACCATGAACTTGGCCAGGGCTGCATACCCAACAATGGCATTGTACGGCAGACGGTTGTGTGTGACGTTGAAATCGATGAGCTCGGTGCGGTAGTTGTTGCATTCTCCAAAGGTGACGGGAAGGCAGACCTGCCCGATCGGGGTAGTGGAGTCGTCGGTCACTCCTGAGAAAGGCTTGGTGGGCTGAAGCTGGTCATATGGCACTTGGAGTTTGTCGAACATGTCAACAGACAGGTCATTGAGCCATGTGCCGCCATCGATGAGGGTCTTGGTGACTTGTATGTTGCTGATGACTGGTGAACAAAGCATCGGGAGGGTACTAGTGGTAGCTGCGCACTTGAGCTGATCTGTTGAGCTGAACGTGATGGCGCACTTGGACCACTAAGCGGGCGCGTGGCCTCAAGCTTGGGGAGGACTGCATTCACTTCCCGAGTGAACTGTTTGGGGATATGTTGCGAGGCTGGGGCTTGAGCTCCGCCCAAGATGCAGGCGATGGCACGCGGCTCCTGGAAGTTCCCCGCCCCCTCGTCTTGATGGTGGTCGTCATTCCTTCTTGGTGGTGGTGGTAGTTGAGGAAGACCGACGTTGCCCTGAGGACGATCCTCACGAGGCTGATCCTCCAGGCGCCCTTGCGAGGCTGATCCTGGCGAGCGGTCCTTACGAGGCCGGTTGCACCACTCCTGGCACGGGCCATGGTCATCCCAACGTCTGCCACCACGTCCTCGTCCTCGGCCGTAGCCTCGGTCGTTGCGCTCAGGGCATCGACCGGAGCATCCTTCTCGAATAGCTTTGAGCTCTTGACAGTCGCTGGTGTTGTGGCTATGCAGGTTATGGAAGGCGCGGAACGACCGGCTATTCTTGGATGACTCGGGCTGATCTCTACGGTGCTTGGTGTCTGGCTCCGCCGCGAGCACGGCTACTCCCTTGCGCTTCACATCCATGGCCTTGGCTTTCTTCTCCTCTGGGTCCGCAGCCGGGAGCTCGAGGAGGGAGAGTCCAGGACTTGTGTACATGGAGAGGCAACGGACGGCAGCAACAGCGTCCTGTTCATCGGGCAACGAACCGGCTAGGTTGGAATGGAGAAACATCGTCCTGTTCATTGGGTGGCAACCGACTGCGTCGGAATGCGTCCTGTTCAACGGGAGCCAACCGGCTTGGACGGAACAGCCGAAACGGAATCTAGTGTACTGCGGAACTGAGGAAACAGCCTTCTGTTCGACCGGCCGCGGTCGAAAAGGGATCCTATTCATCGGGAGGGGTCTGGCGTACCGCAAAATGGAGGAAACAGACTTGTGTTCAAGTGCCTATAGTTGAAATGAGGTCCTGTTGATCAGGAGGGGTATGGGGTACCACAAAACAGAGGAAACAGACTTGTGTTGGAGCGCCTACGGTCGAAACGGGGTCATGTTCATCCACCGTCTACCGCCTCGCTCCAGCCTCCATGGGATACTGTTCACCACCGTCGAGCTCCTCCACCCTCCACGGGCTACTATTCATCCACGGCTACTGTTCATCAAGCCTCCACCGGCTTCTGTTCATAGAGCCTCCACGGGGTCCTGTTCATCCACCCCCAACCGGCTGGGGTGTGGTGGCCTCCTCGGGGTCATGTTCATCCAGCGGCAACGGCCTACTACCATGGGGTCTTCTTCATCCAACCCCCACCAGGAACTGTTCATCCATAGCCAACCAACCGGCTTGACTCACCACGTCTTGACTCGTTCTACGTATCGCGTGCACGGTAGCAACAGTCACTGTTCATCGAGTGGCAACCCAACACCGGCACGATCGGCTTCAGTAAGCAGCAGCAGTGATTGCTCGAGTTAAGTTAGCAGCAGCAGCGAAGGAATTGCTCGGGTTTAGTCAGCAGTGAGTGAATCGCTCGGGTTCAGTTAAGAGCCAAGGGATCGATTGCTCGGGTTAATTAAACGTGCGATTGCTCAGGGTTCAGTTAGCCAATGCCTCGCACATACGCACATACACACGAGAAATGTGCAAACCACAGTGCATCGCTCGGCCCCAATCGACCACCCAACGTAACCGGGAACTCCGCGATATTTCCTCTCCCTCGCTTCTACCATGATTTTTTTTGTCATGGACGGCCCAAAGAATGTCATGCAGCTGCGTCTCCGGCTCACCTAGGACGAAAAGCCCATTTTTTGTCATGATTTTTTGTCATAGAAGTGGGATCCCACCACATCTATGATGATACTGGGTTTTGTCACAATTATCGTCATGGAAGTGTCATAAGCATGACAGAAAAAAATGTGTTCGGCCCAAAATGTCACGGATGTGTCTTTTTTTGTAGTGCATGACATGTCTCATCATACATAATGTAGTACTTCTTGAGGCGTCGGTTCGTATCCCTCTCTCGCACTAGCGTGAACCTAAACTAACTACTGGCTGTCGCTCAGAAACCGGAAACCGGTACATGTGGGCCTGACACTCCAGCCACTCATCGTATACTCCTGGCGTAGCACGTCTTCGCCATCGATGATCTATGCACCTGCATCGTCACATAAGTCGATGATATGCAACATATATAGTTGAGCAACAGAAAGAGACAGACTTGGCAAAATAGAAGCCACATATCATAAGCATGAATAACAAAGTTCATCATACCCAAAATGCACTAACTAGAGTGATCTTTGCTAGTTGAGGAGGACGGTTTAATTACATCATAAATAAAGTTTCATCATGCATAACTCAAAGTTTTGTCATACAGAAAGTATGTACTAAATGAACACAATTGTTATATATTGTCAATCACTCCAACATGTCGTGACATCCAACCAAGTCAGGGAGATAGTCCTCGAGCTTAGTGAAAGGCTTCAGGTCGAGAGCTGAGCGGCTACGCGTGTTCAGACGTCTTCCCTCGACATTTGCCCTTCCTTGTAGAATATTCCTGTTTTTTCGAGGACCTCCTTCACGATGATTTGGGCAAGTTCACGCTGGATGTGATAGAACTCAGCTCGAAGTTGATGATCCGGGATATCTCCTAGGTTCTTTGCCCATTGCAGAATATGGGCATCGCCGTATGTAGGTGACATGCCAAGGTTCTGCTGATCCCGTCTGTACTCCAGCATGTGGTGTAGGACATAGAATCCATCACTAAGAGTATCACTCGGTTGTTGGATGCAGCAGAAGTCGGTCTTATGGCCAAAGGCAGGCCTATGGTTCCTTGTTTTCCTGGTCTTGATCTCTCCACCCCGTACGCCGTAGAAAAAGATAGCACTGTCGAGAACAGACTTGATGTGGGTGTAATCCTTTTTGTTCATGTTCTTTGACGAGTCCAAGTAAAGAGAATGGGAGAATCAGGGGTAAAGGATGATGAGGATGGCGCGCCCGTGCCTATGCAAAATAAGCACACCTCAAATTAGCCTCCACCGTGCAAATGAATGATTGAAATTGAAGGAAGGATATCCACGTGGATGACTTACATGGAATGATAAGGCACGAGAATCGTCTCCTTGTCCTTATTGGCGACCATGAAATCGGTGATGTAGTCCCTCGCGTATTCACGATGCTCTGGGTAGACTGCCAAGAAGCCCTCGTGCATGAAGTACGGGTCAGCGACACAGATATAAGGTATCTGCTCAATCCCAATGATTTAGTTCATGTACAAGGCAAAAAAGCGGACAAACATAAAATCCAGCTTCTTCAAGTGAAACATGTCGAAGATGTAATCGAATCGAAGGAAGAACTTCTCTATGGGGAATGTGTCGACATACAACATTTGCCGCGGCACGTTAACCACATAGAGTGGGTATCCTGGATTTTCCGAGGCGATTAGGCTTTTTCTCTCTCTGCAGCACATCGTCATGAAGTCTCCTTAGATTGCCGTATATGGCCTCTACCGATGCCTTAGGTAGGATTGGTTCACTGGGGATATGGTATTTCTCCGCACCCATGACAGGTATACGGTCTTGAACCCGAGGCTGCGGAGGCGGCTGGAACATAGAAGCAGCTTTGTTACCTTTCCTCGCTCCCTTCCTATGCTTCCTTGGTACTGGAAGGTCATCTATAACATATTCAGCCTCCGGAGGTGGCAATTCAGGCACCGACTCATGACGCTCAAACCCTGAGTATTCATACTACTGAGCCATCAATCCTCTATCGTCATAGGCGCCAGTATTGAGATACTGTAGAGTGTCATCATCATCCTCATCCTCATCTATGGCATCGATATCATGCATTGCTTCTTCGACGGCGGAGACGTCATCAGCGACTAATGGAGCCTCTTCCTCACCCCGTCCGCTATCACCCGGCACGACAGGCGATGCTAATTGGGTAGGTGGGGTGTTGATGTTCATACCTTGCTGAGGCTGCGTGGTCGTGGGTGTGCTCCCAGCCGCCTCCAGACGAAGCAGACTCTTTGGGCACAATCGAAATTCACGGAAGGCATGACCTTTGCTAAAAAGTGGACAAATCGAGCACCTGAAATTTTCCGGAACAGAAATGAATCAACATTCCGGCAAAACATAGGCCACTCGACTTCATTCCCTGGAAACAACAAAAGGCCACCTGGGCACAATCAAACCACTTCAATGTTGCATATAACAAGCCACTTAAGTACATGTACATGAGCAACTACAACAGTAGATAAACATGAGCAAACACTATTGAGGAATTTGCATATAACATGACCACTTCAAATTTGCATCTCCTAGTGTTTGTCACTTCAAGAAAATCTACACAAATCTCATGCTTTCTCAAACTCAATTCAAAAACTCATTTTTTGTCCTAAATTTCAAATAATGAACCCTAGAACTCAATCCAAATTATGTCCTAAATTTCTGTCATAATAAAAAATCAATACAAACTAAACACTACCCTAATTAACATCTTATTAACATCTAGTTAAACCCTACTGCCCTAAATTATGTCCTACTGCCCTAAATTATGTCCTAAATTAACATCTAAATTGTGTCCTAAATTTATATTTTTATATTGAATTTTTTCTCTAAACTAAACACTGCTACCCTAATTAACATCTAGTTAAGCCCTACTGCCCTAACCCTACTGCCCTAGTTAAGAATCTACAAGTACTAACTAATTAGATGAACCCTAGCTAGGTACTTAAGCATCTACAACTACTTAAGCACCCATTGATGAACCCCAGGAATTTGTCCTAAAAACTACTTAAGCATCTACAACTACTGCCCTAATTAACATCTAGTTTACAATTATATTTACTTAACTACATTGGGTGCACAACAACTATATAACTACTTAAGCATCTACAAGTACTAGCTAATTTGATGAGCCCTAACTAATTAGATGAACCCTAAAATTTGATGAACCCTAGGAACCCTAGCTAGGAAGAGGTAGGGTAGGAGGAGGAGGAGGTGTACGCGTCCTCACCTCGGGCGCCGGCGGAGTTAGGGAGCAGGAGGAGGCAGACCGGCCGAGGGAGGGGCACGCGGCGTCAAGGTCGGGGTTGGGGCTCGGGCGCGTGGTGGAGGGCGACGATGTAGGGCGACGACGACGACGGCCAGCGAGGGCAGAAAAGGGCGTGCGGAGGGCGACGAGAGAGTGCGCGGCGGCCGGCGGTGATGTAGGGCGACGATGGCGGCGACAGCAAATCGAGGGGGGATTTGGGGGAAGTGGTCGGGGGAGAAGAAAAACTGGACGTGGGGTTAAGTCAAAAATAGCGTTAGCGCTGGCCCGGAAAAGCATTGTAGCTAACTTAGCTATAGCGCTGGCTAACAAAACGCGCTACTGCTACATTAGCTATAGCGCCTGTCCTCAAAGCACGCTACTGCATGCCTTTCTCCTTTATTTTTTCTTTTTCTTTTATTTTCCTCCAAATTTTCTTTTTTTCCTTTCCCCTTTTCATATTTCTTTCATTTTCATTTACTTTTCTATATGTTTTTCATTTTATTTTATTTTCATTAGAAGTAGCGCTTTCCGCATAAAACACGCTGCTACAACCATCTTAGCAGCAGCGCGCTTTGCACAAGCTTGCTACTACTATTCCTAGCCTGCCGAGAACGGTGTGGAATTGTAGTAGTAGCGCTTGTTTCTGCAGATGCGCTACTACTATAACCTTAGCTACAGCGCGTTTATTTGCCAGGCGCTAGTGGTAAATAGCAGTAGCACTTCTTTTTGACCGACGCTACTGGTAAGTTTCTATGTATAAGGTTTTCCCTAGTAGTGTGCCCCCCTTTGGTGGTTCTTGCTCCAAGAATTATCTTTATTGGTATAAAAAATCCTCGCAAAGTTTCATTCCATTCCGAGAACCTTTATTTCTGCACAAAAACAACACCATGGTAGTTCTGCCGAAAACAGCATCAGTCCGGGGCTAGTTTCATTCAAATCATGCAAATTAGAGTCCAAAACAAGAGGAAAAGCGAGCAGGCCTAGACTTCATCAGCAGCCTCCCCGATGATATGTTGACAGTCATCATATCCCTCCTCCCAATCAAATATGGGGCGAGGACAACCGCCTTTTCCCGGGGGTGGCGCCCCCTATGGCTCTCCATGCCTCTCGACCTCCTCGACGCCCACGAGCTCTGCCATTGCTATTGCAAAATCTTGGATGCATTCTCCCAGAACCTTGGTAGTCACCATGGCCCAATTAGAGGCCTTATCACGGGCAAGTTTCATTCCAATGGCAAGGACCGAGCCAAGCTTGACGAGTGGTTCTGATCCCCCTCCCTAGATCAGCTCAAGGAGCCCAGTTTAATTGATGGGCTTATGCGCTCGCTGCCAACGTCCGTGCTCCGCTTCACGCCCACCCCGCGCCTCGCCAAGTTCATGAACTGCCATTCCCCCCCCCCTTAATGATCCACCTGCTCTTTTTCTACCACGACTGAAGCACCTTGAGCTCGTCGCCATCTGCATCCCAAAGGATGGCATGGAGCGCATGCTCCAAAGTTGTACTACACTCAAGTTCCTTCGTCTTCAGGCAATGGATTGGTCAAGTAGCTTCCACATCACCTCCAGGACTCTCCAGTCTATTTATGTGTGTTGTTGGTGCTGCAACGAGAGATCACAAAAGGTGGACCACAATATGGTCATTGAGGACACACCTTCACTTGAGAGATTACTTATAGTTAATCAATAAGGTCCAACAAGAATCAATGTCATTTCTGCGCCGAAATTGACAGTGGACGGCTACTCGTCTGTCAAATACTACTACTTTCAGGTACAACAGTCGCCTTCTACCCCTCCTTCTTGATATCAACATTATTTCTAGTTTGGAACATGTATGTTCGTCTCTCATCCAGAAAAGCTTCACCCAGATTCTACACACAGTGAAGATCTTGGCACTAGAATCTGTCGGCCCCAACCTGGACCAAGTTGTCAGTTTCCTGAGATGCTTTCCATGCCTGAAGAAGTTGTATATCAAGGTGATGTTCCTTTCTTGTTAAATGTTAACCATAAGGGAGTTCAATTTTGTGCACCTTTTCCCAAGATTACAATGATAATGTACTATAATTTCTGAAGGAATTTTGGAGGATTTCAGGACATACACCCCCCACCCCATATTGGTTGCTTCATTCATATGGTTACAATCCATAAGCATTTCTCCTTCGGACTCATCTGTACTAGTTTTCTTAGGGAATTTTTCATACACTCCAACCTCTTGTGAAGAAGGCTACATTTTTCTAGATTTTAATCAAATGCCCATGTTAATCATGTCAGATCAAAGATGGCATGTTGGTGCATTTTACAAATCCTGCAAACCAAATAGGCGTGTAGTAGTGTTCAAAACTGCATGTAGGCACTAACACGTTATCTTCTTTTGTAGATAATAATAGGCCCGAAGGTGGATAATGTTTACAACAACAATCACATCAAATGCCTGGATTTGCATCTCTCAAAAATTACATTGAACTCCTACCAAGGGACCTGACCGGAGATTACATTCGCCAGGTTCTTTGTTGCCAAAGCAAGGATGCTGAAGGTAATGAGGTTGAACATGCATTTAAATAGGAAATCTGAATGGTTTGTTGATCAGAGCCGGCAACTACTACAGAATGGAACAGGCTCCAAAAAAGCTAAACATCGTATTGGAAGTGCATATGACAGAGTAATTGGAATTCATTGTGTCAAACCCATACATGACTTGTCAGCGGCTGATCCCTTTGCAGAAATGACGAGGTTTCAAAAGCGGCCTTACTATTTTTATTTTTAGTTTGAACCTCTCTTATATCCATGTTCAGCTAATCAGAATGGGCGTTTGCACCTGAATGACCTGAATTTCATATCTAATATCAGTTTGAACCTTGTAGTCTTCAAATTTGAGCCATGTAACTCTGGAATTGGAACCTTGTAATATTTCAGGCTTTTGTGGTACAATCGTTGAAATGGCATCGTATGAGCCTCGTAGATTGGTAGTACTATTTTGACCTTAATATGCAATAGACTTAGATTTTATTAACCATTCACGACCAGGGATCCAGCCGGAAGCAGATTAATGGCAAACATCATTGCAACAAGATGTAGATGATTAGATGCTCGTTTCTCCTAGTTTAGTATGCATGTAATTGCTTACCTTGGTGTGTGGAAATGTTATATGTGTAGTCACTTATGTAATTGTATGCTTAATTTGGTCATGCAATGTTGTTCTTATAAGTATTTATGTTGATGTTCTGTAGACAGTGCATATCACATCGCACATGGACCACACCAGGTAACCCGCCGGTGATGAATTCATCAATCGCAGACGGTTGTATAGCAGCAAGCATTTTCCCACAACACACACAGCTTATTCCATCACAAACAACTCGGATGGATCAATTATATGCCACATATCGCACACGCAACCCTAATCTGATTAGTGCTTGATGTCTCCACCATCTGTGCCGGCCTTTACTCGCGTCCCTCGGCGCGCTGTGCTCGCCATTAAGCGTCACAGCATGATGAGGTCGCCATTAGGCGCCGCGGCGCGCTCTGCTTGCGTCCACCGGCGCGCTCTGCTCGCATACCTCCATGCGCTCAGCTTGTGGACAGCTTTTGCGTGCGTGTTCAACTGTTGTATGCATATATATGGTTTCTCGCCATTAAGGCACCACGGAGTGCTCTACTCGCGTCCCTGCGCACACGCTCTGCCAGCGGTTGGGGCTGGCGCACGATCATGTTGGGGGCCCATATGCATGTGGTTGCGCCACACGCGTCGCCACGATGGAGTTACGTGCGGCACGATAGAGTTACGTGTTACAAATTAGAACTGCCATCTGGGTGTGCAAATATTCTAGTCCGTCTGGCTTCCCCATTAATTCTCATGGCCATTATAACCTTAGTCTCTTCAACCTTTCGATCTCGCCCCACAACACAACAAGCACACCCACGATGACACATAAAGAGAGGATATCTAGTGGCGCTCCAATGGAGTTCGGTGAGGATAAAGTCGATACCCACGCAAGGAGACGGATCTCACGGTGGTGTACACAATCAACCCGGCCATGGAGGAGGACTACATCAACATCGTGGAGCAGTTGCTTGCTGGAGACAAGTACAAGGTGGTCGCATTGACCTCCAGTACATCGCCGGTCTTCCTGGCAAAGATCAGAAGGTTGTCGTCGCCCAGTTGTGCATGCACCATCATGCCCTCATCTACCACTACTGCATGGCCACAAAGCCTTGCGCCTATTTCGCCAGGTTTGTCAACAGCACCGACTACAAGTTCGCTACGGCGGAAAGCACCGATGATGTAAAAGCGCTCAGGGTTACGGGCTTGGCCTGCAAGAACCTTGTCGAAATCCGTGAGCATTACAGGGTCTGGGGCAGCATGAAGAAGGACTCCCTGGTTGAACTCGCCTCGGCCATCATCGACCCCTACTACGAAAAGATGAAGCAGGATGCCCAAAGAACAAGTCCCGTCACCTCAGGTTCGCGTCCAAGAGTGTGTACACATGCTACGAGATGCACAGGCAGATCGTTGACATGAGGAAGTGCCTCGTTACCAAAATCGACGAGGCCGGATCGAGCCACAAGCAGAGCAGTAGAGGCAAGCGTCACAAGAAGTATATGATGATCAGATGATCATTTATCCTAGGTAATTATGCATGTAACATATAGTTGACTTTGGCATGTGTGTAGTAGCCAGCTATGTAATTATGCATGTAATAGTTTACTTTGGTGTGTGCAAATGTCATGTGTGTACTAGCCACCTATGTAATTGGATGTTTTGGCTATGCAACCATGTCCTTATAAGTGTGTCTATATATATGTTGTTGTTCTGTATGCAATCCCAACACACAACACACACGTCTTATTAGCACCAACCGTCTGTGTGATTATCGGTCTTCGCACACATTTCTGATTACAGACCTGTTTGCCGCGTAGCACACACATCTTTTTAAATTGAACCATTTCTGTTATCTTGGCTCGGCGCAAAGAGTTCATCTGAGTGAACGGTTTGCCCTCTATCGCACACACCTTAATCTGGCTGGCCATTTCTTTTATTCCGCCTAATCACAAATAGTTCATCCGAGTCACTACTAGGGAAAACCCTAGTAGTAGCGTGGGTATTTTGCCTATTAGTAGCGTGGGATGCCGCGCTACTGATAAGGTGCTACAGCTAACATGTAGCAGTAGCGCGTGGCATCCAACACTACTGCTATACATGGCTAGCAGTAGTGAGCTTTAGTGCAACATGCTGCTGCTAATCTGTAGCACTTTTTAGCAGGAAGTGCAACTGGTAAGGGAGCACTACTGCTAACTTTATTCCCCTCGCTGCTGCTAGTTTTATTAGTTTCTATTTTTTCTGCATATTTGTTTTGTATTTGAACAGGCTTTATATAATAATCTTTAGCATATCATACACATACAAATGTAATCATAGCATATACATACAAATAGTCTCATCAAATCATGTCATCATCATATCATCATCCAACACAAAGTGGTCTCTCGTCATCATCTCGAAAATAGCAATACAAGTCTCGATTACTTGTAACTACATCGCCATCCATCTAAACAATGATATACGCGAGAAGAGCTATCACTATGAGTGAGAGCGGAACTATGCAGTACATGAGTTCGTATCCCTCTCTCGCATTAGCGTGAACCTAAACTAACTACTGGTTGTCGCTCGGAAACCGGAAACCGGTACACCTGGGCTTGACACTCCGGCCACTCGTCATATACTCCTGGCATAGCACTTATTCACCATCGGTGATCTATGCACATGCATCGTCACATGAGTCGATGATATGCAACATATATAGTTGAGCAAAAAAAGATACAGACTTGGCCAAAATAGAAGCAACATATCATAAGCATAAACAACAAAGTTCATCGTACCCAAAAAACCCTAACTAGAGTGATCTTTGCTAGTTGAGGAGGACGGTTTAATTACATCAGAAATAAAGTTTCGCCATGTATAACTCGAAGTTTCGTCATACAGAAAGTATAGACTAAACGGACACATTGTCATATATCGACAATCACTCCAACATATCGTGCCATCCATCCAAGTCAGGGAGATAGTCCCCGAGCTTAGTGAAAGACTTCAGGTCAAGATGCTGAGCGTCTATGCGTGTTCGAACGTCTTCCCGCAACATTTGTCCTTCTTCGTAGAACATCCCTGTTTTTTCACGGACCTCCTTCATGATGATTTGGGAAAGTTTGCGCTGGATGTGATAGAACTCAGCTCGAAGTCGATGATCCTCGATATCTCCTAAGTTCTTTGCCCATTGCAGAAAATGGGCATCGCCGGATCTAGGTGACATGCGAAGGTCCTGGTGATCCTGTCTGTACTCCAACATGTGGTGTAAGACATAGAATCCATCATTAAGAGAATCACTCAGTTGCTGGATGCAGCAGAAGTCGGTCACTCAGTTGCTGGATGCAGCAGAAGTTGCCCTTGACCTCTGCACCCTGTGTGCCGTGGTAAAACATAGCACTGTCGAGAACAGACTTGATGTGGGTGTAATCCTTTTTGTTAATGTTCTTTGATGAGTCCAAGTAAAGAGCGTCTGAGTATTGGGGGTAGAGGATGATCAGGACAGTGCGCCCGCCGCTGCGCAAAATAAGTACACCTCAAATTAATTAGCCTCCACCGTGCAAATGAATGATTGAAATTGAAGGAAGGATATCCGCGCAGATGACTTACATGGGATGATAAGGCATTAGAATCGCCTCCTTGTCCTTATTGGCGAGCATGAAATTGGCGATCTATTCCCTCGCGTATTCATGGTGCTTTGCGCAGACTCCAAAGAAGCCCTCGTGCATGAAGTATGGGTCAGCGGCGCAGATATGAGGTATCTGCTCAACCCTGATGAGGTAGTTCATGTGCAAGGCATAAAGGCGGACAAACGTAAAATCTATCTTCTTCAAGTGAAACATGTCGAAGATGTAATCGAATCGAAGGAAGAACTTCTCCGCGGGGAATGTGTCGACGTATGATAACCCACAAGTATAGGGGATCGCAATAGTTTTCGAGGGTAGAGTATTCAACCCAAATTTATTGATTCGACACAAGTTGTAGCGACCAGACCTCAAACAGTCTGATCTCTGTGCTCAGTGTCATCCCTGGATCAGTAATGCTGACACCACACAGTACTTGGAGGATTTATAACAGAGTAGCAATCACACACTTATTACATCGAATGTCTCAAAAGAGAACTTATTGAAATAAATATGGCTTAAGGCCATCTAAAACGATAATAGCAGAAGGCTTGGAAGATAAGCAAGTCCATCAACTCCAACGGCATCACTGAGTATAGAACCATGACCTAAAGGCATCTTACTCGTCGTCTGAAAAGTCTGCAACATGAAACGTTGCAGCCCGAAAACGGATCAGCACATGGAATATGCTGGCAATGTAACACATAGAGAACAACAATGGAATAAGCTATACTACATGCATATTTGGCTGGTGGTAAAGCTCTATGGTTACAGTTTTGCATAAAGCCAATTTTTCCCTACTTCAAAGGAATAAATTTATTTAACTATCATGGTGGTTGTGAAACATTGAGAATGGTTGACAACATTCTCAATCCCAATTAAAAAGTACTCATTAAACCCAACAATATTAAAATTAGAAGTAACATGATGAGATTCACATGATATCCAGGTACTAGATACTCAAGATGTCCATAACCGGGGACGCGGCTAACCATGATTAGTTTATACACTCTGCAGAGGTTTGCACACTTTTCCCCACATGACTCGATCGCCTCCGTTTGGTTTCTCGCACTACATGGTGTTTGAGAAATGGATGACCGAGACATAGTCTTTCAGAAGCACTTGCACCTTACATAGGGGTAGACCGTACCAACCTACATCCCCTACATCTGCTAGTTCACACCGTAAGAGTTCGCACAACTTAGTCAACTATGCTAGAGCCCATAATAGCATGTGGGTGCACACGGAAGTTTCCAGTTTGAATAATCTCATGATCCCTTTGAGCCTGGGTGGCAGTCCGAAGAAAATACATGCAAGTCCTGATAGAAACCAGGTGCCTCAATCCACCCAAATGTGTATTTAAGTTGCCACCTTAAATAAACCATTAATTCAACAATCTCACATCTGTCATGGATACACTCACCCAATCCACGTCTACTAGCATAGCATGGCATAATAAGCAAACGTAGAAGTCACTCCCAAAGGTTTGATAATAAAACAGGTAATAGGTACTACCTCATCTACTTCCCATCCCACAATTTGATTAGATCCTAATCATGCAATGTTTGAGGATTGATCTAATGCATAAAACTGGGTAGTAGAAAAGGTATGATCAAAGTGTTACTTGCCTTGCTGATGATCCGCGAGACCTAGAGACTCGAAGTAACAGGCGGCACACTCCGGGTATTCTATCGCAGACAAACAAACAAGCATACAATAAGTACTCATCTAATGCACAGGTAAAACTCGAATAAAAGATCTAACCAGAATGTCCAACTTAAGAACTCCGATTTGCAAAAAGAATCAAATCAAACAAAGCAACGAAAGTCAAACGGCGAAAGAAAACAGCTTCCTTTTACTAATCTGGATCTAAGTCAAATTTTACAGAAGAAAAAACTTGTTTAAGTAGATTATAAGGAAAGAGGGTTTCGAGACGAAACTCCAGGCGCTTGAATCGCCTGATTCCGATAAACGAGCAAAAAGTTAAACTAAAACGAAAATCGGATCAGGAATCGCGATCAGAAAAATCGCGGGTTAAATCCGAGAAAAGAAAAATGACGAACGGGTTAACGAACGAACGTTCGTTAACTAAACTAATCTGACAAACACGTTCGTTAAAATGAACAAACGAGCGAACACTCGCTAATTAAACTAAACCGAAAATAAAACTGATCTAATGAAAAAAACCGAAACTAAAAAAACCAAAAATAAACCGACGGAAAACCGCTGGGTTTTCTAAAAAAACGGCACGGAAAACAAGGCGGCGGCGAACCTCGGCGAGCGTGCGGCTGCGGGGTCGGCGGGGTCCGACGACGGCGGCTGGCGGCGGCGGCGGCTGGTGGCGGCGGATCTGGCGGCGGCGGCGTTAGGGTTAGGATTCGGCACGGGTGTGGGCCGGCGGCGTCTGGCGGGGCGGGGCGGCTGGGCTGGCAGCGGCGCGGGCTGGCGGGGTCGGGGTGGCTGGGCCTCGGGCGCCGGGGCGGCGCTATATATAGTGCCCCTCGAGCGGAGTCCCGCTCGGGCACGGCACGTAGCTCGGTTACGCGTTTTTTTAAATAATTCCGCGAAGAAGAAAAATAAAAAGAAATACTAAACGGACTCCAAAAATCCCGAAATAAATTTTCCCCGGCTTCTAAAATCAAGACGGACAAGAAGAACATTTATTTGGGGCCTAAATGCAATTTGGTAAAACGCGCATTTTTCCTAAATCCAAATAAAAAGCGAAAAACTCCAGAATAAAACTTATTTGATTTTTTATTAAATCTTCATTATTTCTTTATTTTGGGAAAGTCATTTTATTCCCTCTCTGAAATTTTGGTAGTAGAAATAATTGAAGATAAAATAAATAAAATCAAATGATCCTATTTTCAAAATTTGAGAAAAACTCAAATATGAAAATAACGAAATCCCCAACTCTCTCCGCGGGTCCTTGAGTTGTGTAGAATTTCTATGATCGAGCCAACAATGCAACAATAATATGATATGCAATGATGATCTATGTATATAACATTCCAAATTGAAAATTTGGGATGTTACAAACGTACCCCCCTTAAGATGAATCTCGCCCTCGAGATTCGGGTTGGCTAGCAAATAGGTGAGGGTGGTCCTTGAGTAGATCTTCCTCTCGCTCCCAGGTGGCTTCCTCCTCGGTGTGGTGGCTCCACTGAACTTTGCAAAACTCGATAGCCTTACTGCGGGTAACTCTGCTGGCACGCTCCAGAATCTTAACTGGTTTCTCTTCATAGGTCAAATCTTCCTTCAACTGAATCGTTTCCAAAGGCACAATATCTCTCAG
Source organism: Triticum aestivum (assembly GCF_018294505.1). NCBI lineage: Eukaryota > Viridiplantae > Streptophyta > Magnoliopsida > Poales > Poaceae > Triticum > Triticum aestivum. The sequence continues at coordinate 146,836,047 of NC_057804.1, forward strand.
TGGTATATCAGCCATCTCTACGTGACACTTCTTCAACTGTGAAACATGGAACACATCGTGAACTCCAGACAATCCCTCAGGTAATTCCAACTTGTATGCTACTTCTCCCATGCGTTCCAAAACCTTGTATGGCCTCACAAAACGTGGCGCTAACTTTCCTTTAACTCCAAAACGCTTAACTCCTCGAAGTGGAGATACTCGAAGATAAACTCTGTCCCCGACTTCATATTCTGTCCCCTTGCATTTTGAATCTGCATAGCTCTTCTGCCTCGACTGAGCTACCTTGAGCCTGTCGCGAATCAACTTTACTTTTTGTTCAGACTCCTTAATCAAATCTGGTCCAAACAACTGGCGGTCTCCAACCTCATCCCACAAAAACGGGGTTCTGCACCTCCTTCCGTACAAGGCTTCAAAAGGGGCAATCTTCAAACTGGATTGGTAACTATTGTTGTAAGAAAACTCTACGTATGGCAAGTTGTCATCCCAACTTGATCCATAATCCAAAACACAAGCTCTAAGCATATCCTCCAAAATCTGATTGACTCTCTCGGTCTGTCCATCTGTCTGTGGATGGAAAGTTGTGCTAAATTCCAGCCTGGTTCCCAATGTTTCGTGCAACTGCTTCCAGAACTTTGAGGTGAATTGGGTTCCTCTATCTGATACGATACTCCTCGGAACTCCATGCAAACATACAATCCTCGTCATGTATATCTTAGCCAATTTGGCACTGCTATAGGTAGTCTTTACTGGGATTAAATGAGCTACCTTCGTCAAATGATCGAGTACAACCCAAATTGAGTCATAGCCTGAACGAGTCCTGGGCAATCCCGTGATGAAATCCATGCCTAGTTTATCCCACTTCCATTCGGGTATAGGCAATGGCTGTAACAATCCCGCTGGCTTCTGATGTTCTGCCTTCATCCTCTGACATACATCACAAACTGCTACATATTCTGCAATATCCTTCTTCATTCTGGTCCACCAGAAAGTTTCTTTCAAATCCATCTTTGTATTTCCTGGGTGAATCGAATATGGTGAATCATGTGCCTCTTGCAGAATCAACTTCCTGATCTCCGGATTATTGGGCACATAAACACGGTCCTCAAACCATAAGGTATCGTGCTCATCCTCACGAAATCCTTTAGCCTTTCCCTTGCTCATCCGTTCCTTGATGGAAGCAACTTCCTTATCTGCCTTTTGAGCTTCTCTGATTTTATCCATCAAAGTAGACTGAATCTCCAATGCTTCTACATAGCCTCTCGGAACTATTTCCAAACATAATTCATGAAGATCCTCGGCTAACTCCTTGGGTATTTCTCCCGTCATTAGAGTATTGACATGGCTCTTGCGGCTCAACGCGTCTGCTACAATGTTAGCCTTCCCGGGGTGATAATGCAATCTCATATCATAATCCTTAATAAGCTCCAACCATCTCCTCTGCCTGAGATTTAACTCCTTCTGCATGAAGATGTACTTCAAACTCTTGTGATCAGTGTACACCTCACAATGATTTCCAATGAGAAAATGTCTCCATGTTTTTAGTGCATGCACTACGGCTGCTAACTCCAAATCATGAGTAGCATAATTCAACTCATGGGGCTTAAGCTGTCGTGAAGCATACAAAATAACTCTTCCCTCCTACATAAGCACTGCTCCAAGTCCTCAACGTGAAGCGTCGCAATACACTTCATAATCCTTGGTCTAATCTGGCAGAATTAATACTAGTGAGGTAACCAAACATTTCTTCAACTCTTGGAAACTAGCCTCACACTCCTCAGTCCAAATGAACTTAGTATCCTTCTTCAGCAATTCTGTCATAGGCTTCGCAATCTTCGAGAAATTTTCAATGAATCTCCGGTAGTATCCTGCGAGTCCAAGGAAAACTCCGGATCTCTCCAACTGTTGTTGGTGCTTCCCAGTTTCTTACAGTGACAACTTTAGTGGGGTCTACTGCAATACCTTCTCCGGATATAACATGTCCGAGAAATCCAACTTCCTTCAACCAAAACTCACACTTGATGAACTTGGCGTATAGCTGATGTTTTTTGAGCTTCTCGAGTACCAAAGCAAGTGCTCCTTGTGTTCCTCTTCATTCTTCGGGTACACCAAAATATCATCAATGAACACCACGACGAACTTATCCAAAAACTCGATAAACACCTTGTTCATCATGTTCATAAAATAGGCTGGGGCGTTAGTCAGACCAAATGACATGACGGTATACTCATACAGCCCGTACCTGGTGGTAAAAGCTGTCTTTGGTATATCTTGCTCCCGAATCTTACACTGATGGTATCCTGATCGCAAATCGATCTTGGAAAACACCTTAGCTCCTTGCAACCGATCAAATAGATCATTGATCATTGGTAGTGGGTACTTGTTCTTGATTGTTACTTCATTCAATCCGCGATAATCAACAACCATTCTTAATGATCCATCCTTCTTCTCCACTAGAAGTACTGGCGACCCCAAGGCGAAGAACTTGGGCGAATAAAACCTTTATCCAACAACTCCTTAATCTGCTTCTTAATTTCCTCCAAATCTTGGGCTGGCATCCTGTACGGTCTCTTGGATATAGGCCCAGTGCCTGGCAGTAGTTCAATTAAGAACTCAATGTCTCTATCCGGTGGCATGCCTGGCAATTCTTCTGGAAATACATTGGGGAAATCCCTTACCACTGGTACTTCCTCCTGCACAACTCCTGATAAGGAATTTACTTGTGCTCTTCTCGGCTCATGCCGTGATACATACTTGATTCTTCTTCCTTCAGGGGTGGTAAGCAAAATCGACTTACTGACGCAATCAATATTCCCTCCATACTTCGATAACCAATCCATGCCTAATATCACATCCAAACCTTGCGATTCCAAAACTATTAGGTCCGAGGGAAATACATGGTGTCCAATCCTTAATGGCAGTCGATCACACCATATACTAGCCGTATACTCTGCTCCGGTTGAGGTTACTAGCATGGGTGACCTAAGTTCTTGCGTCGGTAGTTTATATTTATCCACAAATCCCCTTGATATGTATGAATGCGATGCACCAGTATCAAAAAGAACAACTGCATTAAATGTCTTAACCAAAAACTTACCTATTATTGCGTCTGGCTCAGCTTCAACCTCCTCCACGGTAACGTGGTTCACTTGCCCCCTGTTGAAAGGGTTCAGCTTCTTTCCTGAGCTTCCATTGCCATTTCCATTTTGGGCTTCTGGGCAATCATTTGCATAATGCCCAGTCTTACGGCACTTATAACAAGTGATATGGCTCAGGTCTGCCTTAGATGGTGTTGACGGGTTGGTGCGGCTTTGTCCATTGCTTCCTCCATTCCCGTTTCCATTCTTTGTGCCATTATGATTGTGCGAGCTGCCTCCTCCGTGAGTATGCTGAAAATGTCCTCCTAACTTTGGGGTAAATTGTGGCTTCTGCTGAGCTCCAAAATTGTACTTCCCCTGTGCATACTTCCTCTTACGATTATCAATCTGCTGCTGCTTCCCTTCAATCATAAGAGCACGATCTACTAACTCCTGGTAGTTATTGAAAGTGGCTACCATCAACTGCATGCTCAGCTCATCATTCAATCCTTCTAGAAACTTCTCCTGCTTAGCTGCATCCGTAGCAACGTCATATGGGGCATAACGTGCTAGCTTACTAAAATCATCCACATACTGGCCAACTATCCGTCCTCCTTGGCGTAAGTTGCGAAACTCACGCTTCTTCATGGCCATAGCTCCTGCTGAAACATGGGCAGTACGAAAAGCTTGCTGAAACTGATTCCATGTGACAGTGTCTACAGGGTAAGTGGCTGTAAAATTCTCCCACCATGCTGCTGCGGGTCCGTCAAGTTGATGTGCGGCAAACTTCACCTTTTCTCCATCTGTGCATCCTACAGTGGTCAACTCCCTCCCTATCTTACGGATCCAATCATCTGCTACTATCGGCTCGGTGCTACTAGAAAACACCGGCGGATTCAACCTTAAGAAACGTGCCAGATGGTCAACAGGTGGTGGTGGTGGGTTGTTGTTGTTGTTGTTGCCTTGGTTCTGTACCAATGTTTGAATCAAGGTATTCTGTTGCTGAATCAATTGGGTGATCTCTGGCGGGAAAACAAACTCGGGGTCGCGTCTCGGAGGCATCTAAGGGTTTAAAGGGGAGAGTTAAGAATAGAATGAGGTCTAGTGAGATAACACTACCCATATGCACATGAGACAAAAGCACACAATATCATTCCAATCAATTCAAACAAGGGCATACAACGGTCTAACTATCGTTACAAAAGTGCTTGGACTAAAACTAATTAAATGGTGGAAGATTCTACTACTCTTATGGTGGTCAACTAGAAAAACTGCTCCGATGCAGATTCCATGATATCTGCTCTAGCTTCATCAACGTAGTCGTCATCGCTGTCGTCGGGATCCGAATCGGTGTCGTCGATGATGATATAATTATCTGGACAAGTAGGTTCATCCTCCTCTCCTCTGGGTGCTGATCCTCCCATGAATACTCCAATCTTCTCCTTAAGGTCACCGTTCTGTCTTACTAGAGAGACGATTTCTTCCATATAGTCTTTATGTGTAGCCTTGAGTTCTGCTTCTAGCTCCTTGATCTTGGTCATAGCCTTCTGTAGTTACTCCATATCTGCGCACATCTGATTCTCCTGGCGTCGGATGTCTTGGTTTAGCTCCTGAATATAAGCTGTGATTGATCTATCCTTCCTGGTGGTGATCATCTCCCAATGCTCATCTCGGAGCCCACAAATCTGGTAGATAGTATTCTTGAGATCGTTGTGGTAAACTTCTCCAATTCGTCCCATGGCGATGTGAGCTGCCATGCTTTTTCCTAGGCTCCATGTTGGTACATCAAAGGTAAACTCTATTGGCTCCATGACTGGTGCAAACGTCCTTCCTGGAATGTAGACTTGAATCCTCCAGCGCTCCTCTTCGGGTAAAGTGGCGTTGAAAGTCCCGGTGAATCTTGGTACTCCTATGTTCAAGTATCTAGTGGCTTCCTTCAAGTGATATCCAAAAGGTGAATTTTCATCTGGTTGTGCAAACTTGACCCTTGCATCCGCCATCCTAAAGAATAGAGAAGATGAGGAGTCAGAAATGAGAAGAAAGAGTAGTGATCTAGGGTTTAAGCTTAGTGGTCGTGTCGTACAGTTAGCGTGTGCTCTGATACCACCTTTGTAGCGACCAGACCTCAAACAGTCTGATCTCTATGCTCAGTGTCATCCCTGGATCAGTAATGCTGACACCACACAGTACTTGGAGGATTTATAACAGAGTAGCAATCACACACTTATTACATCGAATGTCTCAAAAGAGAACTTATTGAAATAAATATGGCTTAAGGCCATCTAAAACGATAACAGCAGAAGGCTTGGAAGATAAGCGAGTCCATCAACTTCAACGGCATCACTGAGTATAGAACCATGACCTAAAAGCATCTTACTCGTCGTCTGAAAAGTCTGCAACATGAAATGTTGCAGCCCGAAAACGGGTCAGCACATGGAATATGCTGGCAATGTAACACATAGAGAACAACAATGGAATAAGCTATACTACATGCATATTTGGCTGGTGGTAAAGCTCTATGGTTACAGTTTTTCATAAAGCCAATTTTTCCCTACTGCAAAGGAATAAATTTATTTAACTATCATGGTGGTTGTGAAACATTGAGAATGGTTGACAACATTCTCAATCCCAATTAAAAAGTATTCATTAAACCCAACAATATTAAAATTAGAAGTAACATGATGAGATTCACATGATATCCAGGTACTAGATACTCAAGATGTCCATAACCGGGGACACGGCTAACCATGATTAGTTTATACACTCTGCAGAGGTTTGCGCACTTTTCCCCACATGACTCGATCGCCTCCGTTTGGTTTCTCGCACTACATGGTGTTTGAGAAACGGATGACCGAGACATAGTCTTTCAGAAGCACTTGCACCTTACATAGGGGTAGACCATACCAACCTACATCCCCTACATCTGCTAGTCCACCTCGTAAGAGTTCGCACAACTTAGTCAACTATGCTAGAGCCCATAATAGCATGTGGCTGCACACGGAAGTTTCTAGTTTGAATAATCTCATGATCCCTTTGAGCCTGGGTGGCGGTCCGAAGAAAATACAGGCAAGTCCTGATAGAAACCAGGTGCCTCAATCCACCCAGATGTGTATTTAAGTTGCCACCTTAAATAAACCATTAATTCAACAATCTCACATCTGTCATGGATACACTCACCCAATCCACGTCTACTAGCATAGCATGGCATAATAAGCAAACGTAGAAGTCACTTCCAAAGGTTTGATAATAAAACAGGTAATAGGTACTACCTCATCTACTTCTCATCCCACAATTTAATTAGATCCTAATCATGCAATGTTTGAGGATTGATCTAATGCATAAAACTGGGTAGTAGAAAAGGTATGATCAAAGTGTTACTTGCTTTGCTGATGATCCAGGAGACCTAGAGACTCGAAGTAACAGGCGGCGCACTTCGGGTATTCTATCGCAGACAAACAAACAAGCATACAATAAGTACTCATCTAATGCATAGGTAAAACTCGAATAAAAGATTTAACCAGAATGTCCAACTTAAGAACTCCGGTTTGCAAAAAGAATCAAATCAAACAAAGCAACGAAAGTCAAACGGCGAAAGAAAACAACTTTGTTTTACTAATCTGGATCTAAGTCAAATTTTACAGAAGCAAAAACTTGTTTAAGTAGATTATTCGGAAAGAGGGTTTCGAGACGAAACTCCAGGCGCTTGAATCGCCTGATTCCAATAAACGAGCAAAAAGTTAAACTAAAACGAAAATCGGATCAGGAATCGCGATCAGAAAAATCGCGGGTTAAATCCGAGAAAAGAAAAACGACGAACGGTTTAACGAATGAACGTTCGTTAACTAAACTAATCTGACGAACACGTTTGTTAAAACGAACAAACGAGCGAACGCTCGCTAATTAAACTAAACCGAAAATAAAACTGATCTAACGAAAAAAAACCGAAACTAAAAAAACAGAAAATAAACCGATGGAAAACCGCTCGGTTTTCTAAAAAAAACAGCACAGAAAACGAGGCGGCGGCGAACCTCGGCGAGCGTGCAGCGACGGGGTCGGCGGGGTCCGGCAACGGCGGCTGGCGGCGGCGGCGTTAGGGTTAGGGTTCGGCGCGGTTGTGGGCCGGCGGCGGCTAGCGGGGCGGGGCGGCTGGGCTGGCGTGGTCGGGGCGGCTGGGCCTCGGGCGCCGGGGCGGCGCTATATATAGTGCCCCCCGAGCGGAGTCCCGCTCGGGCACGGCCCGTAGGTCGGTTATGCGTTTTTTTTAAATAATTCCGCGCAGAAGAAAAATAAAAAGACATGCTAAACGGACTCCAAAAATCCCAAAATAAATTTTTCCCGGCTTCTAAAATCAATTCGGACAAGAAGAACATTTATTTGGGGCCTAAATGCAATTTTGTAAAACGCACATTTTTCCTAAATCCAAATAAGAAGCGAAAAACTCCAGAATAAAACTTATTTGATTTTTTATTAAATCTTCATTATTTCTTTATTTTGGGAAAGTCATTTTATTCCCTCTCTGAAATTTTGGTAGTGGAAATAATTGAAGATAAAATAAATAAAATCAAATGATCCTATTTTCAAAATTTGAGAAAAACTCAAATATGAAAATAACGAAATCCCCAACTCTCTCCGCGGGTCCTTGAGTTGTGTAGAATTTCTAGGATCGAGCCAACAATGCAACAAAAATATGATATGCAATGATGATCTATGTATAACATTCCAAATTGAAAATTTGGGATGTTACACAAGTGGAGCCAAAGAATATTCTCAAGTATTAGCAGTTGAGTTGTCAATTCAACCACACTTGGATAACTTAATACCTACAGCAAAGTATTTAGTAACAAAGTAGTATGATAGTAATGGTAACAGTGGAAAAGGTAACAGTAGAAGTATTGTAGTGATTGTAACAGTAGCAACGGTAAGGTAACTAAGCAAATGGCAATATGTGAAAAGCTCATAGGCATTGGATCGGTGATGGAGAATTATAACAGATGTGATTATTCATGCAACAGTTATAACATAGGGTGACACAGAACTAGCTCCAATTCATCAATGTAATGTAGGTATGTATTCCGAATATAGTCATATGTGCTTACGGAAAAGAACTTGCATGACATCTTTTGTCCTACCCTCCCGTGACAGCGTGGTCCTAATGGAAACTAAGGGATATTAAGGCCTCCTTTTAATAGAGTACCGAACCAAAGCATTAACACATAGTGAATACATGAACTCCTCAAACTATGGTCATCACTAGGAGTGGTCCCGATTATTGTCACTTCGGGGTTCCCGGATCATAACACATAGTAGGTGACTATAGACTTGCAAGATAGGATCAAGAACTCACATATATTCATGAAAACATAATAGGTTCAGATCATAAATCATGGCACTCGGGCCCTAGTGACAACCATTAAGCATAGCAAAGTCGTAGCAACATCAATCTTAGAACATAGTGGATACTAGGGATCAAACCCTAACAAAACTAACTCGATTACATGATAAATCTCATCGAACCCATCACCGTCCAGCAAGCCTACAATGGAATTACTCACGCACGGTGGTGAGCATCATGAAATTGGTGATGGAGGATGGTTGATAATGACGACGGCGACGGATTCCCCTCTCCGGAGCCCCGAACGGACTCCAGATCAGCCCTCCCGAGAGAGTTTACAGCTTGGCGGCGGCTCCGTATCGTAAAACGCGATGAATCCTTCTCTCTGATTTTTTCCTCCCCGAACATGAATATATAAAGTTGGAGTTGAGGTTGGTGGAGCACCAGGGGGCCCACGAGGCAGGGGGCGCCCCCAGGGGGGCAGGCGCGCCTCCCACCCTCGTGGACAGGGTGTGGGCCCCTGGCCTTGATTCTTCTGCCAGTATTTTTTATTAATTCCAAACATAATCTCCGTGAAGTTTCAGGTCATTCCGAGAACTTTTGTTTCCGCACAAAAATAACACCATGGCAATTCTGCTAAAAACAACATCAGTCCGGGTTAGTTCCATTCAAATCATGCAAGTTAGAGTCCAAAACAAGGGCAAAAGTGTTCGGAAAAGTAGATACGACAGAGATGTATCAACTCCCCCAAGCTTAAACCTTTGCTTGTCCTCAAGCAATTCAGTTGATAAACTGAAAGTGATAAAGAAAAACATTCACAAACTCTGTTTGCTCTTGTTGTTGTAAATATGTAAAGCCAGCATTCAAGTTTTCAGCAAAGATTATGACTAACCATATTCACAATAACACTTAGGTCTCATGTTTGCTCATATCAATGTCATAATCAACTAGCGAGCAATAATAATAAATCTCGGATGACAACACTTTCTCAAAACAATCATAATATGATATAACAAGATGGTATCTCGCTAGCCCTTTCTGAGACCGCAAAACATAAATGCAAAGCACCTTTAAAGATCAAGGACAGACTACATTGTAATTCATGGTAAAAGAGATCCAGTCATAGTCATACCCAATATAAATTAATAGTAATGGATGCAAATGACAACGGTGCTCTCCAACTTGTGCTTTTTAACAAGAGGGTGATGACTCAACATAAAAGTAAATAGATAGGCCCTTCGCAGAGGGAAGCAGGGATTTGTAGAGGTGCCAGAGCTCGATTTTTGAAATAGAGATAAATAATATTTTGAGCGGCATACTTTCATTGTCCACATAACAACCAAGATATGGTGATATCTTCCATGCTACACTCATTATAGGCGGTTCCCAAGCAGAATGGTAAAGTTTATACTCCCCCACCACCAACAAGCAGCAATCCATGGACTGCTCGAAACAATGAGTGCCTCCAACTAGCAACAACCCTAGGGGTGTTTTGTTTGCAGTTATTTTGATTTGGTTTGCTTAAAGCATGGGACTGGGCATCCGGGTGACCAGCCATTTTCTCGTCAGTGAGGAGCGGAGTCCACTCCTCTTGAGAATAACCCGCCTAGCATGGAAGATAGAGACAGCCCTAGTTGATACATGAGCTATTCAAGCATACAAAACAGAATTTCGTTTGAAGGTTTGGAGTTTGGCACATACAAATTTACTTGGAACGGCAGGTAGATATCGCATATAGGAAGGTATAGTGGACTCATATGGAATAACTTTGGGGTTTATGGGATTGGATGCACAAGTAATAATCCCGCTTAGTACAAGTGAAGGCTAGCAAAAGACTGGGAAGCGACCAACTAAAGAGCAACAACAGTCATGAACATGCATTAAAATTAATAAACATTGAGTTAAAGCATGAGTAGGATACAATCCACCATGAACATAAATATCGTGAAGGCTATGCTGATTTGTTTCAACTACATATGTGAACATGTACCAAGTCAAGTCACTTAAATCATTCAAAGGAGGATACCACCCTACTATACCACATCACAACCATTTTAATAGCATGTTGGCACGCAAGATAGACCATTACAAACTCCTAGCCGATTAAGCATGGCATAAGCAACTATAATCTCTAATTGTCATTGCAAACATGTTTATTCATAATAGGCTGAATCAAGAATGATGAACTAATCATATTTACAAAAACAAGAGAGGTCAAATTCATACCAGCTTCTCTCATCTCAATCATTTCATCATATATCGTCATAATTTCCTTTCACTTGCACGACTGAACGATGTGAATAATAATAATAGTGCACGTGCATTGTACTAAGCTGGAATCTGCAAGCATTCAATAAACAGGAGAAGACAAGGTAACACAGGCTCTTTGTTAAATCAACAATAATGCATATAAGAGCCACTTCAACAATTTCATTATGGTCTTCTCCTATCGACCCCCAAAGAAAAGAAAAGAAATAAAACTATTTACATGGGAAAGCTCCCAACAAACAAAAAGAAGAAAAGGAAATCTTTTTGGGTTTTCTTTTTACTTATTACTTACTACAAGCAAGAAGGTAAACTAACTAAAAGCTACAACTATTTTTTTAGTTTTTCATAAGGTTTTTCAAACACACAAGAAGAAAGCATAAAAAGGAAAATAAATTAGCATGGATATTACAGTGAAAAAGTATGAACACCGACAACTAGCATGAGTGTGTGAATATGAATGTAATGTCGGTGAGAAATACGTACTCTCCCAAGCTTAGGCTTTTGGCCTAAGTTGGTGTACTACCACGGTTGGCCTGGCGGATAACCAAAGTTGTAACTGGGGTCGTACTGAGATGCAGCGGCTATTGCATCGTGGGCTGCAGCTTGGAGGCGAGATGCCCTCGTCCTCCTCTCATACTCATTCGCCTCCTCCCTAGTTATAACATGTCTCCCTTTTTCCTGTAAGTCAAAGAAAGTAGAAGAAGGGAGAGCGACGTGATAGGTGCATCTGGAAGGATCGAGAAGAGGTGTCTAGATGGGGGTGATTAGACACTAAATGCCAAAAGTTGCAGTTTTTAATTTCTTTAAGTTGAAGTGGAGTTTTGGCACAAATTTAACAATCACAATACATATCAAGCATGCATGCAAAGAGTATATGAGCAGCGGAAAGTAAAGCATGCAACTTGCAAGAATGTAAAGGGATGGGATGGGAGTGTGCAAATGCAATTGGAGACACGGATGTTTTTGTCGTGGTTCCGATAGGTGGTGCTATCGTACATCCACGTTGATGGAGACTTAAACCCACGAAGGGTCCACGAAGAAGCAACCTTGTCTATCCCACCATGGCCATCGCCCACGAAGGACTTTCCTCACTAGCGGTATATCCTCACAAAGTAGGCGATCTCCTTGCCCTTACAAACTCCTTGGTTCAACTCCACAATCTTGTCGGAGGCTCCCAAGTGACACCTAGCCAATCTAGGAGACACCACTCTCCAAGAAGTAACAAATGGTGTGTTGATGATGAACTCCTTGCTCTTGTGATTCAAATGATAGTCTCCCCAACAATCAACTCTCTCTCACAGGATTTGGATTTGGTGGAAAGAAGATTTGAGTGGAAAGCAATTTGGGGAAAGCTAGAGATCAAGATTCATATGGTAGGAATGAAATATCTTAGCCTCAACACAAGTGTACGCGGTTCTCTCTCAGAAAATGTAAGTTGGAAGTGTAGGTTCGTTCTGATGGCTCTCTTCATGAATGAAGAGGAGGTGGAGGGGTATATATAGCCTCCACACAAAATCTAACAGTTACACACAACTTGCCAATCTCGGTGGGACTGAATTGAGAAACTCGGTCGGACCGATTCAACAAATCTAGTGACCGTTAGGATTTTTGGTGGGACCAAATGCAACTCGGTAGGACCGATATGGTTAGGGTTCGGGCATAATCTAATCTCGGTGAGACCGATTTTGGTAATAAGCTAACCAGAGAGTTGGTCAGGTAAAATCGGTGGGACCGATTCGCTCATCTCGGTGAGACCGAAATGTTACGAAAAGGAGACAGAGAGTTTACATTGCAATCTCGGTAGGACCGATTATGCAAACTTGGTGTGACCGATTTTGGTAACAGATACATACAGATAGATTACAATCCCATCACGGTGATACCGAGATCCCTATCGGTGAGACCGATTTGCCTAGGGTTTGTGGCAGTGGCTATGACATCTAAACTCGGTGGCGCCGGATAGAAAGAATCAGTGGGGCCGAGTTTGACTTTTGGTTTAGGTCATATGTGGATGTGAGAAAGTAGTTGAGCGCTTTGGAGCATATCACTAAGCATTTTGAGCAAGAAGTCCATTGAGCAACACCTCATCCCCTCTTGATAGTATTGGCTTTTCCTATAGACTCAATGTGATCTTGGATCACTAAAATAGAAAATGTAGAGTCTTGAGCTTTGATCTTGAGCCAATCTTTTTGTCCATAGCATTCTGAAGGGGTTCCACATCCTCTAGTCCATGCCACTTCATTGTTCAACTTTTCTGAAACATACTAGGTAAAGTTGTTAGTCCAACAAGAGATATGTTGACATTAATTACCAAAATCACCCAGGGAGCACTTGTGCTTTCAATCTCCCCCTTTTTGGTAATTGATGACAACATACATCAAAGCTTTAGATAAAGATATAGAGAATAGCAGGTAAAGCTTTGGAAAGACATGTAACATGCATAGGCTCCCCCTACATGTATGCAATCATGTGAATATGGATATACGAGCATGTGAATGCATAAACATGATAGAGTAAGCAATGTGTTACATGTATCTTGGCTATATGCATCAGAGCAAAAGATGTGAATGTGGGAAATGTACGTTCATGCTCATGAGTCCTTCCTACAAACAGTATGTACATCAGCAAGAATTTCTCATACACATGACTGTGATGCATATACTTACCTTGTGGTCTTCAGTTGGCTTAAGATGGAATGAACCTGCGTAAACAAGGTTAGATAACATAGATACACCTACTGGCCAGAGCAAACAAAAGAAACCACAAGAGTACCAAGACTGGGATGACATGTAGAGTGAGTACTAAGAACCACATTGGATATAGACATGTCCCCAAAGGTAAAGATGTGCAATGAATTCAAGGATTTCCTTCCCTTAGATGTCTTGCTCCCCCTGAATCTAGCATGGGATACTGGGAGAAGATAGGGAACAGAAAATCAGAGCAAAATCAGAGCTCAAAGAAAATAAACAAAGCTAATGCAAATAAGAAAATATGAACATGTCTTTCCCCTCTTAAAGACATGTGACTTCTCTCCTCTTGAACACCAAGCATCTGGGATCCTTGAATATTACTCTTTCTCCCCTTGAGTATTCTCCCCCCTATAGATATGAGTAAGCTTTGATGTGATCTCTCTCTCCCCCTTTGACGTCAATTTCCAAGAAGGGTCCTTCTGGATATTTCTTGCAAATGGGTTGGTCCTTGAGTCACAGAACAAAGCAGCAAGTTGAATGTGATGCTGGTAGAGGACAAGATTCATTGAGTGGAGCTGGATCAAAAGGAATGCAGAAGTAAGTGGCAAACTGTCTTTCCTGTAGTGAAATCGGTGGCACCAAGTTGTATGTTTCGGTTGCACCGAAAGGATTCAATTAAACCGAGAACAACAGACCGGTGTGACCGAGTTCACCATAGAGAAAACACTTGTCACCTCAGCTCACTAGACAAGTAAGATCTCACAAGGATTTGCAAGGAATTAACTGAAAGATTTGCAATGAATTGGATGCAGGGAATGCAAAACAGAAATTAAAAGAAGAGAAATCTAGATGAAGTTTTTTTTGAAAGCGGAAACAAATATGCATGAGACAAATGCAAGAGCACAGAAAATAACACAAGAGAACTTCATCTAGAATTGGTCGGCGACAAAGTCACCTATGTTAGAGTATATTGACTTAGGAGTCAAGTGAGATCACTTGATCATAGGCCATACTCATCGTTTAAGCTCAAAATGGGGTTACCATTTTTCGTTTAAGCATCTTGATGTATTCACATCTTGTCGAGTTGCTTTGACTCATGACTTGGAGTAAAGCTTCTCTAAGAGGGAATAACATACCTTGGGTGGTGGTGTTGATCGTGATCATGTAGTTGAACTTATGTGGGTTGCTCAAGGTTGATGTAGCTCATCAAGAGTTGGGAGCACCACTCGGAATTTGAGTTCATCTACCTGCATGGGATAGTTTTTGCAAGGAAGAGCACCTGTGTATCCAAAATGACAATCATGAAACTCAACATAGAATTTTGTCAAAGGATATGTTTGAATGGTTCCGTGATTCCTTGCCTTCAACCACCATTGTGTAGAGACTTGGTGATGTAGAGATTGCTCAAGAAATGAGTGAGTTGCAATCTCATAGATTTAGCTTCACCCAAGTACCTACACGGGTTAGATAACATGCAAGGTGCAAATATATCCAAGACATAAGATTATCATCATAAGAGAAATATCATGGATTAGTCATAGGCTCATGTCTTGCATGTATCCAAAATGGAGTTCCTATACTCCAAGTTTGAAGCATCAATGATGTTCAATTCACCTCTTAACCTGCAAAACACTTTCTCATCAAGTGGTTTAGTGAATATATCAGCTAATTGCTTTTCGGTGCAAACATGCTTAAGATTAATGTCCCCTTTGGCAACATGATCTCGAATGAAATGATGACGAACTTCAATATGCTTAGTTCGAGAATGTTGCACAGGATTGTGAGCAATCTTAATAGCACTTTCATTGTCACAAAGTAATGGAACATGTTTCACATGTATCCCATAATCTTTAAGAATTTGGGTCATCCAAAGTAATTGAGCACAACATGAACCAACAGCAATGTATTCCGCTTTGGCGGTGGACAAGGATACCGAGTTTTGTTTCTTGGAAGACCAAGATATAAGAGATCTACCAAGGAGTTGACAAGTACCCGAAGTGGACTTTCTATCAACCTTGTCACTGGCATAGTCTGAGTCGGAGTAGCCAACAAGATCGAAAGAGGCCCTCTTTGGATACCAAATGCCAAAGTTTGGTGTATGGATTAATTATCTCACTATCCTTTTCACGGCCTTGAGATGACATTCTTTAGGAGCAGCTTGATATCGTGCACACATGCACAACTTAGCATAATATCGGGACGTGAAGCACATAGATATAACAATGAACCAATCATAGAGTGATAAACCTTTTGATCGACCGGTTCACCATCTTTGGTCAAATCAAGATGTCCACTAGTAGGCATGGGTGTAGTCATACCTTTGCATTCTTGCATGTTGAACTTCTTGAATAAGTCCTTGGTGTACTTCGTTTGAGAGACAAAGGTACCTTCCTTAGTTTGCTTGATTTGCAAACAAAGAAAGAATTTGAGTTCACTCATCATAGACATCTCAAACTTCTCTGACATTAGCTGTCCAAACTTTTCACTAAAATGAGGGTTAGTTGATCCAAATATAATATCATCAACATAAATTTGGCACAGAAATAGTTCTCCATTAACCCTTTTAGTAAAAATAGTAGAATCTATTTTTCCAATTTCAAAGCCTTTTTCAATAAGAAACTTGGCAAGCATTTATACCACTCTCTAGCAGCTTGTTTAAGACCATAAAGGGCTTTGTGAAGTTTGTAGACATGATTAGGTTTCTTAGGATTGACAAAGCTGGGAGGTTGCTTAATATAAACTTCCTCCTCTATTTCACCATTTAGAAAAGCACTTTTAATGTCCATTTGGTACAAGGTGATATCATAGTGATTAGCATAGGCAAGTAAGATGCGAATGGACTCAAGTATAGCAACGGGGGCATATGTCTCACCATAGTCCATACCTTTGACTTGAGTGTAGCCTTGGGTGACGAGACGTGCTTTGTTGCGAACTACTTGTCCATCTTCATCTTGCTTGTTGCAAAACACCCATTTCGTACCGACGATGTTGTGGTTATTGTCGGGCTTCTCAACTAATGTCCAAACTTGATTTCTCTCAAAGTTGTGTAGCTCTTCATGCATGGCATTTATCCAATCCGGATCTTCCAAAGCTTCTTCAACCTTCATAGGTTCAATGCTAGAGATGAATGAATAGTGTTCACAAAAGTTAGCTAAACAAGTTTTAGAGCGAGTGATTCTCCCGGTTTGGATATCATTGTAAATTTTCTCGACGGGATGGTCTTTAGCAATTCTTGCTCGAACTCGTGAAAGCTTTTGCTTGGATCTTGGTTGAACATCTTTTTCATCTTGTTCTTCTTCTTAGCCTTCTTCATTGTTGGCGTTGTCGTTCTCTTGTTGTGTTGGAGAAGGAGGTTGTTGGCGTTCATCTTGGTGCACTTCCTCGTTTTCTTCATCTTGGTGTGTCCCACTTGTGGATGCTTCTGTATCAACTCTTGGTTCACCTTGTCGTGAGGTAGAAACTTCCACTTGGACGGACGAGGTACTCTCCTTCACCTCCTTTGAACGAATCTTGCCAATAGACAAGTCTTGGATTGCTTCCGAGGGGTCTTTGTCTCCTACATCAATTGGCAATTTCTCTACTTGCAATCCGTTAGACTCATCAAACTTCACATCTACCGTTTCTTCAACCTTTCGGGTGAAATTGTTGTAGACACAATATGTGTGAGAGTTTGAGCCATAACCAAGTAGGAAACCTTCATGAGACTTAGGAGCAACTTTAGAAGGATGATCCTTATCAAGAATGTAGCACTTTGAGCCGAATACTCGAAAGTATCCAACTTGGGGTTTGTTACCGGTGAGGAGCTCGTATGCCGTCTTGACGAGTAGCTTGTGAAGATACAAGCGATTTCTTGCATGACAAGCTGTCTCAACCGCTTCCACCCAAAAGTGTTTCGGCGTCTTGTACTCATCAAGCATCGTTCTCGCCATTTCAATGAGCGTCCAGTTCTTCCTCTCAACAACTCCATTTTGTTGAGGTGCGTACGTAGCCGAGAACTCATGTGAAATCCCTTCTTCGTCAAGAAAGGTGTCCACATTTGCATTCTTGAACTCCATTCCGTTGTCGCTGCGAACCTTCTTGATCTTCACTTCAAATTGATTTTGGGCCTTCCTAGCAAAGTTTTTGAAGATCTTTTGGACATGCGATTTATCATCGAGAAAGAACACCCACGTAAATCTTGAAAAATCATCAACTATAACTAGACGAAAAGAATTTCCACCGAGACTTTTGTAGGCGTTGGGACCAAAAAGATCCATGTGAAGTAGCTCGAGTCGCCTCCTTGTGGTCATGATGTTCTTCACGGGATGCCTTCCTCCGACCTGTTTAACTGCCTGACAAGCGCTGCAAAGTCTATCCTTATCAAATATGACATCGTTAACACCAAGGATATGATTTCCTTTAATAATCTTGTCAAGGTTTGCATACCAACATGACCTAGCCGTCTATGACATAACCAGCCTTTAGAGGATTTAGCAATTAAGCAAGTTCTAGGTTGAGCCTTTTTGGTGAAATCAACAATGTAAAGATCACCTCTACGTACACCGGTAAAGACCATTTTATGATTATCTCTATGAAACACTTGGCAATCTACTTCAGTGAATAGGACATTGAAGCCGAAACCAACAAGTGTAGATACTGAAAGTAAATTGTAGCCAAGAGAATCAACGAGCATGACATTTTGTATGGAGCTATCATGTGATATGGCCACCTTACCGAGGCCAACCACCTTACCCTTTGAGTTATCACCGAAAGTGACATAATTTTGAGGACCATCGTTTTCAGCAAGCTCACGAAACATATCTTTATCTCCGGTCATGTGATCAGTACATCCACTATCAAGAACCCATTCCTTTCCTCCTGCCATATATCCCCGAAGATTTTCCATAAGACCAAAGTGTCTCATTGCATCATCAAGATCAAAGTCACTATCATCATCCTCATCATATTATCCATGTTCAACATCGTCATGTGGTGGATCAAATCCTAGCAAGGGTGATTCGTTAGAGTGAGCTTGACAATGATCTTCTTTATGAATTTTAATAGCTTCAGAAATAATATCACTAATAATTCCAACATCTCCTTTGGCACGCATAAGGTTTGTAAGCTCAAATAGACAATCACCAAACATAGGATCACTGGAATTCATCTTAATTAAGGCAATAGATTTATGGAGAATTTCATCTAGATTTTTCAATTAATAATTTGGAAAATGTTCCTCAAGAAATTTCCATATAGTGTAGGCACACTTAAGAGTAGGCAAACATCCAATCAAGTCTCTAGGCAAGCCTCTAGTGATAAGTTCAACAGTTCTAAGATTGCGAATCATGTCAATTGACTCATCAAGGGTAGGATGCATAGGATCAACATGAGGTGCACAAGGGCTAGCAATGTACTTGTTCAAATGATATTCATTGAAAATCACAAGCATCTCATTTTTCCACTCATGAAAATACTCTCCATCAAGTATAGGCACTCTATGTCTAAGACTCCCCAAAGTAGACTCATCCATCTTCCTCCAATGGTGTTTAAACCAAAGCAATGGAGACCAAAGCTCTAATACCAATTGAAAGGATCGAGAAGAGGTGTCTAGAGGGGGGTGATTAGACACTAAGTGCCAAAAGTTTGCAGTTTTTAATTTCTTTAAGTTGAAGTGGAGTTTTGGCACAAATTTAACAATCACAATACATATCAAGCATGCATGCAAAGAGTATATGAGCAGCGGAAAGTAAAGCATGCAACTTGCAAGAATGTAAAGGGATGGGATTGGAGTGTGCAAACAAAATTGGAGACATGGATGTGTTTGTCGTGGTTCCGATAGGTGGTGCTATCATACATCCACGTTGATGGAGACTTCAACCCACGAAGGGTAACGGCTGCGCGAGTCCATGGATGGCTCCACCCACGAAGGGTCCACGAAAAAGCAACCTTGTCTATCCCACCATGGCCATCGCCCATGAAGGACTTGCCTCACTAGCGGTAGATCTTCACAAAGTAGGCGATCTCCTTGCCCTTACAAACTCCTTGGTTCAACTCCACAATCTTGTCGGAGGCTCCCAAGTGACACCTAGCCAATCTAGGAGACACCACTCTCCAAGAAGTAACAAATGGTGTGTTGATGATGAACTCCTTGCTCTTGTGCTTCAAATGATAGTCTCCCCAACACTCAACTCTCTCTCACAGGATTTGGATTTGGTGGAAAGAAGATTTGACTGGAAAGCAATTTGGGGAAGGCTAGAGATCAAGATTCATATGGTAGGAATGGAATATCTTGGCCTCAACACAAGTGTAGTGGTTCTCTCTCAGAAAATGTAAGTTGGAAGTGTAGGTTCGTTCTGATGGCTCTCTCCACGAATGAAGAGGAGGTGGAGGGGTATATATAGCCTCCACACAAAATCTAACCGTTACACACAACTTGCCAATCTCGGTGGGACCGAATTGAGAAACTCGGTCGGACCGATTCAGCCTAGTGACCGTTAGGATTTTTGGTGGGACTAACATGCAACTCGGTAGGACCGATATGGTTAGGGTTAGGGCACAACGTTATCTCGGTGAGTCCGATTACACAAACTCGGTGAGACCGATTTTGGTAATAAGCTAACCAAAGAGTTGGTCAGGTAAACTTGGTGGGACCGATTCGCTCATCTCGGTGAGACCGAAATCTTACGAAAAGGAGACATAGATTTTACATTGCAATCTCGGTAGGACCGATTACGCAAACTCGGTGTGACCGATTTTGGTAATAGATACATACAGAGAGATTACAATCCCATCTTGGTGAGACCGATTTGCCTAGGGTTTGTGGCAGTGGCTATGACATCTGAACTCGGTGGCGCCGGATAGAAAGAATCGGTGGGGCTGAGTTTGACTTTTGGTTTAGGTCATATGTGGATGTGAGAAAGTAGTTGAGGGCTTTGGAGCATATCACTAAGCATTTTGAGCAAGAAGGCCATTAAGCAACACCTCATCCCCTCTTGATAGTATTGGCTTTTCCTATAGACTCAATGTGATCTTGGATCATTAAAATAGAAAATGTAGAGTCTTGAGCTTTGATCTTGAGCTAATCTTTTTGTCCATAGCATTTTGAAGGGGTTCCACATCCTCTAGTCCATGCCACTTCATTGTTGAACTTGTCTGAAACATACTAGGTAAAGGTGTTAGTCCAACAAGAGATATGTTGACATTAATTACCAAAATCACCCAGGGAGCACTTGTGCTTTCAGTGTCGTCTGTCAAAGATTAGTCCATACTGGAGGAACTGATCGTTCCTCTCAACAAACTGATGACGAACCATATCCTCATAATCTAAATAAACAGGAGGCAACTCAATATCATACTCACGTATGGGTATATCAAGAAAATTAGCTAAACGGGTTGCATAAATTCCACCAAAGAAATCTCCATTAATTCTATTATTATGCAACCTACGTGCAACAATGGCTCCCAAATTATAATCTTTATCTCCTAATACAGCACTCCTGAGAACACTGAGGTCAGGGACACACATGTGACATGCTTCATCCTTACCATTTATGCACCTACCTATGAAGAGAGCAAAATAATGTATAGCAGGAAAATGAATGCTCCCTATGGTAGCTTGTGTTATATCTCTAGACTCCCCCACAGTTATACTAGCAAGAAAATCTCTAAACTCAGATTTGTGAGGCTCACTAGTGCTACCCCATTGTGGAAGTTTGCAAGTAGTATTAAAGTCCTCTAAGTCCATAGTATAAGAATTTTCATAAAGATCAAACAGGACAGTTTGAGAATTGTGTGATGAAGAATATTCAAACCTTCTCACAAAGGAATCAGTGAGATAGTGGTACTGACGACACTTATCTGCCTCGAAGCTCTCAAGATCAGCGTTATGCACATATGCGTCAAATTCCTCCTTTTTTCCTGATCGAACCATAAAGTCCTCTGACGGCCATTCACAAGCCCGCACTTGATCTTCCCTCGATGGTTCATCGTCCGCATCGCGTATTGCGAGCCTGGGTCCTTGCTTCCTTGAGGACCACCTTGGTACATTTTCCTAAACATATTTCTTCCTCTGAAAAATTTCTGAAATTTTTAGTAATTTCAAATAAAAGTGAACCAAACTCAACAAAATTGATAGAAACTACTCCCACAAGTGCCTAGAGACTATATCATGCATTAGAACTACTTGGAACCAAATAAATTTGACATGCAAGCTCAAGAACAGGGTCACCTTAGAAGCAAAAATTTGCAATGAATAAAGCACTAGAACAAAAACTAATTGGACCATTGGAGGAGTCACATACCGAAGAACAATCCCCCAAAGCAGTTTTGTGAGTGAAGCTTTGAGCAAGGAGATCGAAAATGGCAGCAAGATGAGCTAGAACTCGTGCTTGAGCTGGTTGGTGATTTTTTTGGGAGGAAGAAGGAGTGTGTGGTGGCTTGAATAAGTGGAAGGGAGCCACCATGGGCCCACGAGGTAGGGGGAGCGCCCTGGACCCTCGTGGACAGGTGCTTGCTCCCCCTGCTATGTTCTCAGTGCCAAATATTCTCAAATATTCCAGAAAAAATCATATTTCAATTTCAGGGCATTTGGAGAACTTCTATTTTCAGGGTATTTTTTATTGCATGGATAATTCAAAAAACAGACAGAAAATACTTTTTTTACCTTATTTAAACTAAATAACAGAAAGTAAAAGGAGGGTACAGAAGGTTGTGCTTTCTAACTTCATCCATCTCATGTTCATCAAAAGGAATCTACTAACAAGGTTGATCAAGTCTTGTTAACAAACTCATTCCGAATAACATGGAACCGGAGAAATTTTGAATAGCACTATGTTACCTCAACGGGGATATGCACATCCCCAATAATAAGAATATCATATTTCTTGTTGACAGTAGGAAGAGGAAATTCAAAACCTCCAAAAATAATCGATGGAATTTTTCCAATAGAGTTTATACTATGAACTCGAGGTTGTTTCCTCGGAAAGTGTACCGTGTGCTCATTGCCATTAACATGAAAGGTGACATTCCCTTTGTTGCAATCAATAACAGCCCCTGCAGTGTTCAAAAAGGGTCTTCCAAGAATAATAGACATACTATCGTCCTCGGGAATATCAAGAATAACAAAGTCCGTTAAAATAGTAACATTTGCAACCACAACAGGCACATCCTCACAAATGCCGACAGGTATAGCAGTTGATTTATCAGCCATTTGCAAAGATATTTCAGTAGGTGTCAACTTATTCAAATCAAGTCTACAATATAAAGAGAGAGGCATAACACTAACACCGGCTCCAAGATCACATAAAGCATTTTTAACATAGTTTCTTTTAATGGAGCATGGTATAGTGGGTACTCCTGGATCTCCTAACTTCTTTGGTATTCCAGCCTTAAAAGTATAATTAGCAAGCATGGTAGAAATTTCATCTTCCGGTATCTTTCTCTTATTTGTAACAATATCTTTCATATATTTGGTATAAGGATTCATTTTGAGCATATCAGTTAATCGCATACGCAAAAAGATAGGTCTAATCATTTCAGCAAAGTGCTCAAAATCCTCATCATCCTTTTTCTTGGATGGTTTAGGAGGAAAAGGCATGGGTTTCTGAACCCATGGCTCCCTTTCTTTACCATGCTTCCTAGAAACAAAGTCTCTCTTATCATAACATTGATCCTTTGATTGTGGGTTATCAAGATCAACAGCAGGTTCAATCTCTACATCATTGTCATTGCTAGGTTGAGCATCAACATGAACATCATCATTAACATTATCACTAGGTTCATGTTCATTACCAGATTGTTTTTCAGCATTAGAAATAGAAATATCATTGGGATTCTCAGGTGTGTCAACAACAGGTTCACTAGAAGCATGCAAAGTCCTATCATTTTTCTTTTTCCTCTTCTTAGAAGGACTAGGTGCATCTATATTAGTTCTCTAAGAATCTTTCTCAATTCTCTTAGGGTGGCCTTTGGGATACAAAGGTTCCTAGGTCATTTTACCCCCTCTAGTCATAACTCCAACAGCATTATCATTTTTCTTACTATTTAATTCATTGAGCAAATCATTCTGAGCTTTAACCATAGAGGCATGTTTACTAATGAGTTTAAGTTCACCTTTAACTCTGGACATATAGTCACTCAAGTGTTCAATCCAATAAGCATTGTGTTTCAGTTGTCTACCAAAATGAGCATTAAAATCTTCTTGCTTAACCATAAAATTATCAAACTCATCTAAGCATTGACTAGCAAACTTAGTAGGAGGGATTTCAGCTTTATCATATCTATAGAGAGAATTTACCTTTACTACCTATGTCGGGTTATCAAGACCATGTATTTCTTCAACAGGCGGAAAATTAAGACCATGCATTTCTTCAATAGGAGGTAAATTCTTAACATCATCAGCTTTAATACCTTTTTCTTTCATAGATTTCTTTGCCTCTTGCATATCTTCAGGACTGAGAAATAGAATACCCCTTTTCTTCGGAGTTGGTTCAGGAAGTGTCCAATTATTTTCATTTGTCAACATATTATTCAATAGAATTTCAGCTTGATCAGATGTTCTTTACATGAAAACACAACCATCACAACTATCCGGGTGGTCTCTGGAAGCATCGGTTAGTCCATTATAAAAGATATCAAGTATTTCATTTTTCTTAAGAGGATGATCAGGAAAAGCATTAAGTAATTGGAGAAGCCTCCCCCAAGCTTGTGGGAGACTCTATTCTTCAATTTGCACAAAATTATATATATATATATCCCTTAAAGAACCTTGTTTCTTATGAGTAGGGAAATATTTAGCAGAGAAGTAATAAATCATATCATGGGGACTACGCACACAACCAGGATCAAGAGAATTAAACCATATCTTAGCATCACCCTTTAATGAGAACGGAAATATTTTAAGGATATAATAGTAGTGAGTTTTCTCATCATTAGTGAATAGGGTGGCTATATCATTTAATTTAGTAAGATGTGCCACAACAGTTTCAGATTCATAGCCATAGAAAGGATCAGATTCAAGCAAAGTAATTATATCAGGATCGACAGAGAAATCATAATCCTTATCAGTAACAAAGATAGGTGAAGTAGCATAAGCAAGATCATATTTCATTCTAGCATTCAGAGATTTTTCTTTCAGCTTAGCTAATAATTTCTTAAGATCACTTCTATCATTGCAAGCAAGAAAGTCTCTAGCAGTTTCTTCATCCATAACATAACCCTCAGGCACAATAGGCAATTCATATTTAGGGGGAGAATCTTCATCATCACTTTCATAAATATTATCTTTTTCAATAATTTCATTCTCTCTAGCCCTAGCAAGTTGTTCATCCAGAAATTCACCTAGTGGCACAGTAGTATCAAGCATAGAAGTAGTTTCATCATAAGTATCATGCATAGAAGAAGTGGCATCATCAATAACATGCGACATATCAGAATTAATAGCAGAAGCAGGTTTAGATGCCGCAAGCTTACTCAAAACAGAAGGTGAATCAAGTGCAGAGCTAGATGGCAGTTCCTTACCTCCCCTCGTAGTTGAGGGATAAATTTTGGTTTTCTCGTCTTTCAAGTTCCTCATAGTGATCAACAGATATAAATCCCAAGTGACTCAAAGAATAGAGCTATGCTCCCCGGCAATGGCGCCAGAAAATAGTCTTGATAACCCACAAGTATAGGGGATCGCAAAAGTTTTCGAGGGTAGAGTATTCAACCCAAAATTATTGATTTGACACAAGGGGAGCCAAAGAATATTCTCAAGTATTAGCAGTTGAGTTTCCAATTCAACCACACCTGGATAACTTAATATCTGCAGCAAAGTATTTAGTAGCAAAGTAGTATGATAGTAATGGTAACAGTGGCAAAGGTAACAGTAGCAGTATTGTAGTGATTGTAACAGTAGCAACGGTAAAGTAACTAACCAAAGAGCAATATGTGAAAAGCTCATAGACATTGGATCGGTGATGGAGAATTATGCCGGATACAATTATTCATGCAACAGTTATAACATAGGGTGCCACAGAACTAGCTCCAATTCATCAATGTAATGTAGGCATCTATTCCGAATATAGTCATACGTGCTTATGGAAAAGAACTTGCATGACATCTTTTGTCTTGCTCTCTCGTGGCAGCGGGGTCCTAATGGAATCTAAGGGATATTAAAGGCTCCTATTAATAGAGTACCGGACCAAAGCATTAACACATAGTGAATACATGAACTCCTCAAACTATGGTCATCACCGGGAGTGGTCCCAATTATTGTCACTTCGGGGTTGCCGGATCATAACACATAGTAGGTGACTATAGACTTGCAAGATAGGATCAAGAACTCACATATATTCATGAAAACATAATAGGTTCAGATCTGAAATCATGGCACTCGGGCCCTAGTGACAAGCATTAAGCATAGCAAAGTCATAGCAACATCAATCTCAAAACATAGTGGATACTAGGGATCAAACCCTAACAAAACTAACTCGATTACATGATAAATCTCATCCAACTCATCACCGTCTAGCAAGCCTACGATGGAATTACTCACCCACGGCGGTGAGCATCATGAAACTGGTCATGGAGGATGGTTGATGATGACGACAGCGACGGATTCCCCTCTCCGGAGCCTCGAATGCACTCCGGATCAGCCCTCCCGAGAGAGTTTAGGGCTTGGCGGCGGCTCCGTATCGTAAAACGCGATGAATCCTTCTCTCTGATTTTTCCTCCCTGAATGTGAATATATAGAGTTGGAGTTGAGGTCGGTGGAGCACTAGGGGGGCCACGAGGCAGGGGGCGCGCCTCCCACCCTCGTGGACAGGGTGTGGGCCCCCTGGCCTTGATTCTTCCACCAGTATTTTTTATTAATTCCAAAAATAATCTCCGTGAATTTTCAGGTCATTCCGAGAACTTTTGTTTCTGCACAAAAATAACACCATGGCTATTCTACTGAAAACAGCATCAGTCTGTGTTAGTTCCATTCAAATCATGCAAGTTAGAGTCCAAAACAAGGGTAAAAGTGTTTGGAAAAGTAGATACGATGGACGTATCAACGTACAACAATTGTCGCAGCACGTTAACCACGTAGAGTGGGTATCCTGGATTTTTTGAGGCAATGAGGCCTTTCTCTATCCGCAGCACATCATCATGAAGTCTCCTTAGATCGTTGAATCTGGCCCCTAGCACTGCTTTAGGTAGGATTGGTTCACCGGGGATATGTCATATTGCCGCACCGGGGATATCTATACGGTCTTGAACCCGAGGCTGCTGAGGCGGCTGGATCGTAGAAGCAGCTTTGTTACCTTTCCTCGGTCTCTTCCTAGGCTTCTTTGCTACCAGAAGTTTGTCTATAATACTTTCAGCCTCCGGAGGCAGCAATTCAGGCACCGACTCATGACGCTCAAACCCTGAGTAGGCGCCGGTATTGAAATGTTGTTGAGTGTCATCGTTATCCTCATCCTCATCTTTGGCGACGTCACCTGCGACTAATGGAGCCTCTACCTCACCTCGTCCGCTATCACCCAGCACGACAGTCGACGCTAATTGTGTAGGTGGGGTGTTGATGTTCATACCTAACTGTGTGCTCGTGGGTGTGCTCCCGGCCGCCTCCAGACAAAGCAGACTCTTTGGCCACAACAGGACCCACCCATTGCAATCACCAAGCCGCCGCAAGGTCTTGTCGTCATCCCCCCTAGTGCCAGAGGAGCCAAATTCTCGTGGCCCGGTTTGACACTGGCCACGGAAACCTTGAAGATGTCCAGGGGGATCGGCCGGTCATGGAACAATGGTTCCTTCAGCTTCATTATCGTTGTCTTCCCCGTGTCCACCTTCTGGTCGCTGATGGTGTACAATATGGTGCACAGGGTTACGTCGGCCTGCAAGGACATGTCTGCGACGTGAGACATCCAAAAGGCGACGGAAACGGGAGATTATACATTTATTGAAGAATGTCGGTGTGATAGATACCGTGAGGGCGTCAAGCTCAGCCAAAGACGAAGCACCGCCGAGCACGTTCGGTTCCGGAGCCGGTGCCGGAGCAGGTGTGGGAGCCGGTGCCGGAGTAGGTGCAGGAGTAGGTGCCGGAGCAGGTGAGGGAGCCGGTGCGGGAGCAGGTGCAGGTGTTGGTGCAATGCTAGTCGAGCTCCTCCCGAAGAAGTCGGCAAGGGGAAAGTCCGCTGCATTTTTTCTGGATTTTGCCTGCTCCAATTGAAAATGGACAGAACCAAGACAATAGACATATCTGCAACCACTTGTTTTGCGGCAGCTACCACTGTTGCGACTGCCTCAGATGATTTCTTCTTAACCGCAATCTCAACCTTCTTGTCGATGTTTTCTTCAGTTAACCTCCATCTTTCCTTTCTCTCCTCCATGGTCTCACAGTAGTACTTCTTCCATGGTGAAGTCCGCCAAGGGGTCTGGGATACCCAGACTCTCGCGGTCCGCCTCCTCCTTGGCCCATATGGACCTCTTCCCGCCGTAACCACGGCTTCCGAGGTGGTGGCACCCCATGTTCCTCTATTGAAGCCCCTTCATGTACTTCAACTTTTTTTGGCAGCTTCGGCCTTGCAAGACGCCTTGAATAGTGCTCTTCTGTGATTGTCGGATTATCCTTTACAATCTTGGAGTAGGGTTCCTTTTTGTTGACGATCCGATGTTTCACCCTTGATTTCTAGGCGGCCAACGCGTCGCTAAACTTGGTCATGGCGTGTTTGTTTATCTTCTTCATTATAGGTTCCTTATCTGGATCTTTATAATCCTTTTCATTACGTCCCGGGAACAACAATATCTTGTGCAGCTTCTTTAGGAGGGAGGGCATCATATTATCTATCTTCTGTAGTTTCTCATTGTTGATGGTGGCGGTTGTCCATATGATGCATCCTATTTGATTGTCGTAGCACGATCGTGCTTCCTCGGAGCTATTGGCTCAAAAATGTCATCCTCCATCTTCGTGACCACTAGTCTAGTAGTCATGAGCTGACTTGGGTGTCATGGCCTCTTTGCTTTTGGTTCTAGACCGGCTCCAGTAGTCTCAGCGCCCGTGTCGGCGCCAGTCTCAGCCTCATCACCAGTCTGCATGTCGGTATCAATCTCTGATCCGACAGGTGGGCCCAGCAACAAGATGTGTTGATCATCGGCAAGGCTCAAAAATTTGTCTGCCGCCAGGTAGACGTCGTCGCAATCACCAGAACCCTGTCCTTCATTGTTGCTAGCCATGTTTCCTACAATTAAATTTAGTCAATTAATTCTATACCTAATAAAATGAATAATGACATAAAAAGGCCTATGTTTTGCAGGAACGTTGACTCCTTCCCGGTGCGGCAAATCCCGACACTCGATATGTCCTAGTTTGTAGCACTAGTCATGCCGAAATTCATGGAAAATTTCGGCATGACCTTTGCTAAAAAGTGGACAAATCAAGCACATGAAATTTGCCGAAACATAAATGAATCAACATTCCGGCAAAACATAGGCCACTTGGCTTCATTCCCTGGAAACAACAAAAGGCCACTTGGGCACAAACGAACCACTTCAATGAAAAGATATAACATGACCACTTCAATGAAAAGATATAATCAACAATAAAAGTCTAGGAAGGGATCATCTTTAAAATAATACTTGCCTAAATTATTTTCCTAGAAAAATAGTGGTCTTTTCAAAAATCAAAAACATTTGCAAAAGGATCTTAGTAAACACTTCTCTGCCTAGGACAAAACCCAAATTCTGTTCTAGCTATTCCTCTCTCTCTCTCACACACACACACATTATTTTCTCTAACCCTTCTCTGCCTAGGAAAGAACCCAATTAAATTGCAAAGGAACTCCATTTCTCTAACCCTTCTCACCTAATGCTCTAAAATAAATTTTTCCTCCAACCTAGCGAACCTAGTTAACCTAGCTTGTTAACCTAACGAACCTAATTAACCTAGCTATTTAGCCTAGCTAGTTAGTTAACCTAGCTTGTTAACCTAGTTTACCTAAATAATTAACCTAATTAAACTAGTTAACCTAGCTAGTTCTCTGTCAAAGCCCTAAATAATTTTTTCTTGACCTAGATAATTAACCTAATTAAACTAGTTAACCTAACTAGTTCTCTGTCAAAGCCCTAACTAAAATTTTGCACTAACCTAGATAATTAACCTAATTAAACTAGTTAACCTAGCTAGTTAGTATGTCCAATGTTTGTGCTATGCATGAGAGAGAGAGAGAGGAGGGGTGCTTACAGAGGATGGCTCCGGTGGTGGCGAGGGAGGCAGGGGCGTCTCCGGTGACGGCGAGGGAGGCAGTTGTGGCGAGGGAGGCAGGGGCGTCGAGGGTGGCTCCGGTGGCGCCGAGGGAGGCTCTGGTGGCGTTGATGAGGCCGCGTGGCTCTAGTGGTGTTGGGGGCGGCTCTGGTGG